>NW_016690193.1:6809143-6815637 GCF_001604755.1 Lepidothrix coronata
AAGCTATGTCTCTATGAACTCTGCTACCAAAATGGTCTTTCTCAACATTGATTTGGGCCAGAACACTGTGAACTCAGAGACTCCTATTCAACTAAGGCAATGCAAAATTTAGTAATTTTGCCTACTAACTACGTAGGGTGAACATTCAAAGCCAGCATTTGAGACTGGCTGTGGGGTTCATGAACCTTGCATGAAGCATGGTGGTCCCCAGTGCCAAACTGTTTCTAAGGAAAATTGTTGCACTAAGGCTGCTGTAAATTCATCAGCAGTGCCCAGTATTCCGCTTCAAGATTGAGAGATTCGCATAATGCAAGGACCTGTGCTTCATGTCTGTCTCCATTAGAAGACTAGAATGTGGGATCATTGAAGGTGATGCCAGAACAAATGGTGTAAATTTCATTGCACTGGGAACTGGGGAAGCTCCTCAAAAGTAGAGCGAAGACTGAATTTCTTATTAGTATTCAAAATCCCAGAAGGATTTTCAATGAATGAAAAATAGATTGCTTTTAGGATCACAGAAAGTGTAGTCTTAAGGATCAGTTATTACTGGGAGATAATGAAAGAGGTGTAAGTAACTTCATGATTTACAAAATAAAAAAGAGCTATTTTCTGGAGAGGAGTGGCAGAGATCTCCTCCCTCTCCAGGATGATAATGTCTGTTAAGAAAAAGGGGGACACAGAGACAAGGTTCCTGTGCAGGAGAGAAAATGAAGAATTTTCTTGGAAAATCTTTTGTTGTTTTAGTGAAATATCTAAATAATTTTAATAATGTCAGTAATTTCCATGTTATGTACGTAGCAGGCTTGCTTGGATCTGAAATGAGGAAAAGAGTAAGGACTCAGACTAACCTGTGACTTAATGCAGTGATGTTCATGGTATTTACTTTGTAGGTCAGAATCACACTTGGAATTGTCATGCTCTGCTCATAATAGCAGCTTAAATCTCTTACATCTGTGTCAACTAAATATTTTTCCTATTAGTTTACAGATCACAACAGAGTAAAATCTGCTCATTCATCTTTGCTGGAGATTTTCCACCTTTGGTAAGTAATTCAGTATGCGATAAAGCCCCGAAATTGCTTGACTTGAACTTTCAGCTTCCCTGTATTAGGTGGAGCAACTCTTATTGACCCTCTCTTTCTTCTGATTCTTCTTCCTGTCTTGCATCACTTCTCTTTTAAAAGTTTCATTTCACGGAGAGTGGAAGTAATTTTAAATCATAAAAATGATTTCCTAACTGGTTCTGGCAGGCATGGTGGTTTGGGGTTTTTTTTATGTGTGTTTTTTTTTCCCCCCTTAAATTCATGTAACTCTTGAGCTGTGCAAAGTAAGATAAATCTTTGAATGTCTGTTCAAAATATACACTAAGAAATTCTATGGTCCGGGAGTTGCATGGCAAAATGGATGGACACAACAATGGAATTTTCTCAAATTAATAAATATTTACAAATTTACTGATCTAGAGCTGAGATCTGAATAAAATTATTTAATACCTAACAGGTAATTTTTGATAGACAAATCTCTCTGGCTTTAGAAATGCCAAGGATGAGAATTAGAATTATCAAATTCTTTCAGGTAAGAGAACAATTTCTACTGATATTGAGGTGATAAATACATGGAAATCAATTCTAGAGCTTATAGAAAATGGTTAAGTATAGAGGATTAATACTTTTACTAAGGTATAATAAGAATAATTTTGATCATGTATTTTTTTACAAATGCTAATTTCTCTATGACTCAGCAAGGAACTCACCTTTATTTCCTCAATTTTCCAATAAAAATTGATGCAAACTCCTTTTGTTCACACAGATATTTGGAGAAGAGCTTCTATGTGTGTGAATAAGGTTACTGGAGCATGAATGATCTCTTCTTTTTTTTTTGTGCAAGCAAAGGTATTCATGCTGAAATTTGCCTTTTGAGTTATGGGTTAGCAAATCAGAGAGAGACAAAGATGTTTTAAAACATAAGAAATAAATAAGCTGTTGGTGTGAACTAACGTGAGCAGAAAAACTGGAATTGAGGGATCATGTTCAGTAATAGCAAAGAATAATCACTAAAAGAACAGTTCTGTGCTCCTGGGAGGAAAACCACTAGGCTGAAACATTCGGCTCATCGGCCTCACCTCAGTCCCTGGGACGGTGGGAGAAAACCCAATCCTGGAAACCATTCCTAGGCACATGAAGGACAAGAAAATGAACAGAAATAGTGAGTGTGGATCCACCTAGGGGAAGTCATGTTTGACCAACTTGATTATGTTCTACAATAAAATGGCTGGCTTGGTAGATCAGGGGAGAGTAGTAGGTGGTGTTTTCTAGATTTCAGTAAGGATTTCAATGCTTACAGAGAAGTTTTTAAAGTATGGGCTGGATGAACAGTCAGTGTACTGAATACTGGCTGAATAGCCTGTACTAGGGGGTGGTGATCAGTGTACAAAGTCTGGTTGGAGGCCAGTAAATAGCAGGAATCAATAGTTGGTCCAATCCCATTCAATATCATTAAAGATCTGGCTGATGGGGCAGAGTGTACTCTCAGCAGGTTTGCTGGTGATACTGAACTGGGGGGTGTGGTTGATACGCCAGAGGGTTGCACTGCCATCCAGAGGGACCTTAATAGGCTGGAGAAATGGACTGACAGGAACCTCAAGAAGTTCTACAAATGGAAGTGTAAAATCCTGCTCCTAGGGAGGAACATTCCCATGCAGCAATATATGCTGGGGACCAACTAGCTGGAAAGCAACTTGGACACCCAGCTGAAAAGAGATAGAAAAGTACACTTCCCTGCCCTTTGCACTTTTGCCAGACAGGTTAACATTAGAATGTTTCCAGCAGGCCAAGAGAGTTGATCTTTTCCTTCTACTCAGACATAGTGAGGTCACGCCTGGAGTGTTGTGTCCAGTGCTGGACTCCTCAGTATTAGAGAGATGCAGAACTAGTAGAATGCACCCAGCAAAGGGCCATAAAGGTGATTACACAACTGGAGCATCTGTTGAACAAGGAGAGATCAAGAGAATTGGGACTGTTTGGCCTACAGAAGATAAGGTTCAGAAGGGAATTTATCAATGTTTATAGATATCTGAAAGGTAGGTGCCAGTTTCTTTTCAGTGGTGCCTAGTCCAAGAGACAAAATGGACACAAAATGAAACAGAGAAGATTCTGTCTGATCATCAGGAAGCACCTTTTTTTTCTTTGAGGGTGACTGAGCACTGGCACGGGGTGTCCAGGGAGGATGTTTGAAAGCCACTTGGACATAATCCTGGGCAGCTGGTTCCAGGTGGCCCTGCATGAGTAGGGAGTGGTTGAACCTGATCTCCTGAGATCCCTTCACACCTTACAGGTCCCTTCCAACTCAGAATATTCTGTGAAACCTGTGAAACCTCAAAGATTCTATGATTCTGTGATCCCCTCAACAGTCCAGAATTTAAAACACAACAGACACATGCCTGTAGCAGAATGTTTGAAAAAGTATCATTGATTTATGACATTCCCTTACAGCCACTGCAGGATATGAATCCTTACCCACAGTGGATGTCCATACAAACAGTATGCTCAGTAAATATATATTACTGGGTTTCAATCTGCTTATAATAGCTCTGGCTCAATTTTTGGAGTTGCAAAATTATTGAGACTGTGTTTAGAATATCTGTTTTAGAGTAAACTAAATAAAGGAAATAAAATACTTCAAAATGTGTCATTAAAAAAAAAAAAGATAAGCTTTATTTTTTCTTCAAAACACCAGCCATATGTATTTTTGGTTCAAGGATAAAACCCTAAGATTAAAGATCTAGGCTTGGTATTGAAATAAGTAATGTCAAGCCAGGGAAAGTGAGGAAAAGAACAGACTCATTTACTTGCATTTACATCAGTCTTCAACTTGGATGCCTGTGGGATCTGTACTCGAAGTGTGATTTTGAACTTCCCTGTCACAGCTATGCAACAATAGAGTGATCACAATTAAAATATAAATTTTCATAATTAGCAGCATCTCAGTATTCTGAATTATCACCCTTTATGCCCACGTTTTAGATAGGAGAGATCTACAGTAATTTCTAACCATATCATGGCTTCTAATGCAACTATAATGAACAGAGATGAAGGTGTACATGAACTTTTCACTCCTGTTCTCAGTTCAGCTGTAGTCCTTTCCATACTGAGGACAGTCCAATTGAAAAATATTACAGTTTGTATAAAAGTAGACCTGTTCTTCAGGGCTGGTAAATTCCTTTTTGTCTAAGTATGCATTACCAGATGAATCTTAACATTTACAATGTGATCTGTAAATTTGTGCTTATACATTTAAGCTTATAAATTTCTGAACCTGTAAAATGTGCAATAAATTATACAAGATGAAGGTTTTGGAAGGTGAATGTTGGAATATCTTGCACGCTGTTTCAATTTGTCCATATTGCAAAATGAATTATGGATAAATTTACACTTCATAGAGACTCTTCACACATATTGAGGCCTAGGTCAAGCAAATATTGTGATGGTATAGAACACTAGAGTATATTTCCAAGGGCTTTAAAGCTCCTTGTAATTTACATAATTTGCATAACTCATGGTCAAAATTAATGCAAATTAATATAACATTTCTTTGGAAAACTTGCACTTTTTTACAGCTGAAATCAAAACTTGGGGGCACTTCAGCAGAGATCAGTAAGAGTCAACAGAGAGTATAAGGTGAGCTGAGGCAGCCACACCAAGCAGCATAGTCGAACAACAGGCAGGGCAAGAAAATCTGATCCAGCAACACAGCTGCCTGCCTGGAGTCAGCATGTAGTGTTCTGGTAGTTGGCAGCAGCCAAAGGGCAGATGAAGCAGCAACTCACATCTTGAGAAGCAGAAAGAGGAACATTTGACTCAAAAACTCAAGACCTTATTGATCTAAAGAAAAGAGTTATCCAAGGTAGTTGGATAAGCCTATGTGACTATGCAGTAAACTGACTAATGGAGAACAACACTGTGACATACATGCCATGAAGATGCCACAAAACCGCAAAGGAACAGAGGTTATTGCCTGTCTCTTTGTTTGTAAAATGCGCAACCTGCATTCCTTAAAACACGACACAGACGGACCACATATTTATGTTACTTACGTGTCTGAATCCTTGATTATGTGGTTCAGTTACTAAAAATGACAGTGCATGTTCCTTTCATCAAACACTACTACAGCTCCATTAAATGTTTTAGAAATCTCAATGAATCTTTTCTGAATTCCAGCTGAATTCCTCTGAAACATTCCTGTTTCAGCTACTTTACTGTCTCTGCTAGTGTTTCTTTTGGGGTCACTATAGAATCGAGGTGTGGGCTGTCTGCAAATTCTACCTGTCTATCTGCTTATTGCTAAGACTTGGTTGTCACTTACCTCTTGCTTTCCTCAAAACCCCATCTTCATCTCTTTCTCAGAGAAATGAGGAGTAACCTTTCTGATAGCTGTAGTCCTTTCAAGTTCGTGATTTATCTGTGTAGAAATGCACTGGAGCTTCACCTTATAATGGATTTCATACTTTTGAATCTCTGTTATACCATGCATTTTTTATGTCTTTATCAGTTTTCCTTGCTGCATGTTACAATTTGTTCTACTGTCTGCTGCAGTTCTGCTAAATTAGGAATTTGCTTTCCCCTGCTAAACACAATTTCAATAGTGATGTACTGTGCTGTAAAGGTGATGCCCTTAGGTTTAGCAGAACTAAACCCTTCCAACCTCTGTAACCTTTTGAATTATCTTTTAACTGTCTCGATTCTTTGTTCATCAAGATCTGTTCAATCACAGATATCTGTGATGTTAAATGCTGAAATACAGACTCTCCTGAAAAAGAAGCTTGAACAGTTTACAGTAGACGATGATTCTTTTGTTCATTAAACCATGAATCAAAACCAGAGAAAACTCTTCTGGAGTTTAATGTCCTGCAAATACAGAATTAATGTACATTTATGACATATTGCACTATTTCTATTAACTATATTACAAACTTACACTAGGATTTTCATGTTGATTCTCTAAGAATCCACAGAATAATCAAGGTTGGAAGAGATCTTTAAGATCATCTAGTCCAGCCATCAACCCAGCAATACCACTGTAACCCCTAATTCACTAAACCATATTGCCCAGCACCAGATCCAGATGCTTCTTAAACACCTTCAGGGCTTGTGACTCCACTACCTCCCTGGGCAACCTATTCCAATGCCTGACTACCCCAACTATGAAAAATGTTTTTTCTAATATCTAATCCAAATCTCCCCTGGCTCAGCTTAAGGCCATTTCCTCTTGTCCTCTCACTACAGGCATGGCAGAAGAGACTGGCTCCAACCTCACTATAACCTCCTTTCAGGTACTTGTGAGACTAAACCAACACAGCTCCCTCAACCATTTCTCATAAGACATGTCTAGACCCTTCACGAGCCTTGTTGCCCTTCTCAGCATATGCTCCTGCACCTCAATGTCCCTTTCAAAGTGAGAGGCCCAAAACTGAATACAGTGCTTGAGGTAAACTCAAAG
>NW_016690193.1:6815658-6831921 GCF_001604755.1 Lepidothrix coronata
ATTAGGGACAGAAGATAATATACAGCATTAAAATGTTTTATCCAGTATCTATAAATATGGGCTAATTTTCTAACTCTATAACAGACTTTAGGATCTCTGTGTTTTGAATTTAACCTGCTTGTAAATGCTTAGCATATTTATGGGCTTAGCAATTAAAACAAATATAACCAGATTCATTTTCACTTTTGCTTTTAGGTTCAAGATCATGTTATTCTTTAGGAAGAACTATTTTTCCTCTTGCAGTTATTTTGGTGGGGATTCTAATGACCTTATTTTCTCACACAAAAGCTCCCAGCTACAATTTCCTGTCCAATATTCAATTTGGTATCAATATCCAGCCTATAATTCAGAAGTGTTCCCTCGTGTGTGGGGCAAGATGTCAGCCCTCTGTCTTCCCTGCTTTCAGCTTTTGAAGATTAAGGTTCTCTCTAGAAGTCCTTTCCAGATTTCTTTCTTTGTTGCTATTTTTCTCTTAATACAGAGCACTAGTATGCTGATATTTAATATTGTCAACTTGAAAAATATTATAAAATGGTTAAGTTCATAGCCTCTAAATACTCTAAATATGTGTGTTGGATGGTTGAATCTATGCATGTTTCTACAGCTAATACACTTTCTGTCCATCACAGCTTCTTGCAGTTCTAAGAGATTTCTAACTTTATATTGTCTTTCCATTTTCCAATTTCCCCTTGTGATAATCTGTTTATCCAGTGTAACTGCATCTCAATTTTCTTCTAACATCTTTTTGACATGTCCTTATTGCTTCTCCTGATCTAGGTTTCTATCTTGTAGCTGTCATTCCAGTAGCTTTATATCTTTGATTCCAATCACTTTTTGATCTGTTCTAATAGAATCAGTCAGTATGCCATAATAACATGACTGACTTGTTAAGTGACTGTCACTCAAAGATTCCTCAAATTTAGAGTAATGAAAGCAATTCTGTTCTTTGAGAGGTGCATGTGATGACAATGATATCCTTCAAAAGTTTCACTTTTCTTAGGAGTACTATATTTCTCTTGCCTGTTTTCAGAGGCATCTTTCATTCCCACCCAGAAGGCAGTGAGTGGTCAATGCCAGATGTCCCACCTCAAAGGGGTGACCAAAGCACTTAAGTACTGGAGCACATGGGCTGTATTTTGTGTTTTCTTGTGGGACCTGCCACTGTCATGTGAAGCCAGACTTCCATAGGACTCTTTGGTGGTAGCTATTTAATAATTTCCTCTCTTCCTACTCTCTCTTCTTCTTTATCTTTTCCTTTTCTTAATCTCTTTTCTGTCCTGACTCTTTTCTTAATCTATTCTGGCTAACTTAAAACCATTGAGCTGGATTCTGCTAAGGTGTATGGGTTGGCATGTGCTGGCTCAGTGCTTTGTGGAATGCTCTGCTTGGTTGTATGTTACCCCTTTTAAACTTTTGCCAAAATGTTTATTTTCTCCCATATTAAAAGTGTGTCCTTGGAAAACTTTTCAGTGTTCTCTCTTTAAGCTATGTCTAGCTATTAAGAACAGAGGACTCCCAAAATATTCAATGGGCAAATTTTGTGGAGTCTTGTATATTTTTAAAAGTAATACTCCCAGTTAAACTTATGGCTTCAGGACTGGGGTCTTACAAACTGTTGAACTGTCTCTCTAATGAGACTTCCCTTGAGATAGTTTTTTTAGCTTTTTTTCTTTTCCTGTCTGCCTTGCCCCTATGTCTTTTGTCCTCAATGCTCCAAGATCCTAGTCTTTCTATAGAGCTGGTTTATGTCTGTGTATACCAAAATGACAATATTGTTCATTTCACAATCTAACAGTGATGTTCAGCAAAACCCAAAACTATAGTCAGAGCTCACCTTGAAGCCAGAGCCGTGATTGCCTGCAAGATCACACTTCAAGGTCACACTGGGTTAAGGTCCAAAACCAGCTCAGAGTGCAAAGGCAAATATTTATGCCAGGAAACCTCCTGACTTTCATTTCAGATGGTATGAAGTGCTGTGTTGCCTCTGCCCCTATTTTTTAGTGTGGACATTTAGTGAACTCTGTACAGCCAAAATGAAGTATTTGAGAAAAAGTTATTAAAAATTCAGAGAGATGAGGTGGTATTACTGTTATATAACAGTGGATGTTTCTGTTCAGTTTGTTATTTTGGCTCCACTATGAGGAAGTGGATCAGATCACATTAGGGACGCCCACAGGTTTCTTTGCTGACTTGAGGTGAAAAGAATTCTCATCACATAAGAGTTTGAAAGTTGCTAACAAAGTATCAAAAGGGCCATTAGTTAGGCTATTAGTGTCTTCATTCACCTTTCACCCTGAAACCCTCAGAGATCTTTGGGTCTAACCGATCATCTATGAGGTCATTTGTCTGCTGTGATGCTGAATTTAAGAGTGCATGGAGAGGCAAAAGTCTACTTTTGTTTTCTGAGTTAGCTCTGAATGAAGCTACATCCCAATGGTACCTATAGGCAACAATCAAAAGCATGACAAACATGTTCTGAAGAAAGCTTAGATCTAAGGTAAGGTGATCTAGAGGAGGTAAAAAAATAAAGTATGGAAATATGTTCATTGTTAAAAAGGTTGAGCTGGCCACAGCAAGCCTATAATGTCATATATTTTACTGAAAATATTGCTCAGTCACGTTCAGAGAAAGAATAGTTAATTTAGGTGAGAAGACATCATCAGCAATGTTGTGTAGGATCTTGTTACCTTCCTCTTCTCATGAGCTGCAATTTTCATTGGCTCATGCATCCTCCTCAACATTTTGCAGTGGGCAACTAGTCTGGTACAAAGGTTCCCGGAACATTCCATGCAAGCAAAGCCTGCTATGACTCTTAGTGACCCTATGGTACCCACAGGTACTATGATGGGGAACTTGAACAGTCTGTGCTGGGTTTGTCCTTTTCATATAACTTTCTGTAGGTGCCGTTGGGCATCATATAGGGCTTGATGAATCTTTTGGTATGACTCAGTACAGTTCTTATTTTGTTTTGCATAATTGTTAGGAAGAAGAGGCGATGCAGGTATCAAGCTGTCCCCTTCTGGAAGTTACTTTGATATTAGTTTCCTGCCTTTGTAAGAGGTGAGCTCAGTGCATTACTTATGAAACATCTGTAGTATACTGTATGATGTGGGTATGCTTTCCTTCTGATGCACCAAATTGCCCAGCTTTGTCATTTTTTTTCAGTCTGGTCATTTCATAATTTAATAATCTGATCTTAATGAATTTTAAGACCCAGGCTTAAATGATTTAAAAAGAAAGTTCTTTGAATGACGTCCACTCATCCATGTTGGATATAAACACTAAAAGCATCCTAAGGCACCTAGTCCTGTTGCAGACCTATTACAGTGTTGCATACCATGATTCTGTGATGTATCTTCTCATCTCAGTTACTTATTACATTTCCAGATGGTGATGGAGGAGGCAGCTCAAGACAGGTCTGTATTTTTGTCTGTGAGATTGTATAATATTCAGCTTACAAATATTAGAATAAATATGAAATTCTGAAACTATAAAGCAAAAAAATAGGCAGAAATAGGGAAGTTATGCAGGTAATTCAGGAAAGAAATAAAATGGTTCTTGGTTACCTTTGCAGCTTAAGTTCTTGACAAGCTATTCTGTGAAAACAGTAAGGAAAATGTGTAGGAAGTTTAGTAGACAACAGAATTTATCTGAAAACACCAACAGTGAAATACTCCATGCTTCATCTATTGATTCCCCCATCTACTCATGTGGTGATTACTGTAGCATTTCCTCTGTCACAAAACATGCATCACAGACTTCCTGCTGAAGAAGTTGCATTAAAATGGCAGCCTACACTGAGAGACATCAGAACAACTCGCAGCTGGGCAGGTGCTGAAACACTGCTAGGGTATAATACAGCATTTCTAAAAGGCTTCGTAGCAATCCACTTGTAGATTCATCCTTTATAACTACAACATTTATCCTGGAGTATTCAAATGATTTCCCCTTAGTTAGGCCTCTGAACATGTCTAAATATTCGTTGTGAGAACACCTGACTGGAGTGCTTTGGCTGTTAGTGGTCTTAGACATGCCACTAATATCTCCTTCCTCATTAGAGATAGGAGATCTATTGCACTGGAATCTAGATGATGAAAATCACTCTTGTTTGGATTTGCAAAGCAATCAGTTTTTGCCATGAACATGTTTATGAAAAGCTCTATTAGGCCTCTTTTACCTCCTATCTCTAGGAAAAAGCCTCATCCAACATGGTGTTCAACACTTCCAGGACTGTGACATCCACAACTCCTCTGGACAATCTGTTCCAGTACCTCACTACCCTCACAATAAACCATATAAACCTACCCTCTGAAATGGAGAAGCATTAAGTTTCTTATTAACAAGGTCTGTTTCCATATGGCTTAACAGGATTACCAAAATCTTTAAAGAAAAAAAGTGTAAGCTGGGCTATTTGTTCAGAAAGACACAGTGGCATGTTGATGTCTCATTGCAGGCAGTGTAAATACTGTTTGTTTTCAGAAATATGCTGCTTATTCCATTAGCATGTAGAGAAATACAATTTAATCTCAGCAAAAGCATTTATTAAATTGTTAGCATATAAAAATAAAGAAATAATAAGACCTATGGAAAAGGCTTTATGAAGAAAGGATTTAGAACAGTGTTTGGATAACATAATGTAAATATAAAAAAGCACAAGTGTATGGTAAATTGTGGGAAGCCTATCATCAGGGCTGAAGGTATATTTACATGTGTATGAACATCTCTGGAAAGTCAAAAGACATTTTCTTCTACTTGTGACAAGGTAAAATTTTGTCTTGCTTACTTATAGAATAGGGTTTAATCTAAATTAAACTGAGAAATATGCAGGTGGCCTAACTTTAATTTTTGACACAAATTTAGGTGGAACGTTAGATCAAGAGAGCTATTTGGGCTACCTACTTTCCTTTATCATTTACCTGGGAAATTTCTATTACTGTTTCTATTTTAGATTGCATATTTCTCTATGTGTCTGTGATTAAGTATCTCCACATAGTTTGGAGTTTGACCAGCTATAGAGTTAGATGACAGCTATACTCCATTACACCTGAACTGTTAAATTCTTTAGAGATATTTGGCCTTCAGGAATTCTCAGAGCGGGTACTTCACCAAGTGACCAGAGCCAAAGTGGAGGCATCAGATTTTAGTTCAGAATATATACAAAAACATAATTGGATTTTTTTAAAACAAGAGTTAAGGGTACATCCCTGGAAAATAAAGTATTAGTTTTTAGACCTCGTCTGCTCGAATAAGATGCTTCTTCTCCTGAGAATGTTGTAATCACTAAGCTGATATGAAACACTTTAATTTCACTGTTGAACTTGCAGCACTAGGCAGCAACAATGAGATTCTTAGAGTAAAGAGAGAGTCTGGGGAGGACGAGATATAACCTGGGAGCAGGAAAAAAAATTTTCTGATTCATATTTTATATTAATGCATTCTGCTGGTTTATTTGATTTGCTAGTGAGTGGGAGAGTATGTGCGTGAGGCAGAGAGACAGGGGAGGACATTTACCTACACTACCCAGGATTTTCAGGGAGTTTTAAGTCAATGAGTTCTGATAGATTTTCCCCAAACTGATCTTTAAGATTTTTTTTTCCCCCTTGAGATTAGGCCACTTTTATATAGTTGTATAAACTGCAGAACATGAGGAGAAGGGCTGCATTTTTTATCCCACTGGGAGCCTGAGTTTTCAAACACGCTACATCTAAGAGACTACATCCCTTCTGACTGCTGGGTTTCAGGGCTGTGTGAGACAGTGTGCCAGCTGCATCTCTGTGCAGGACCCTCCCTGCTGCCCACAGAAGTGCAGTGCAGAAGGCCTGTGACCTCTCCTATGCAATCGGTGCTTCCCTCCATCCCCACTACACAGCACAAAGTGTCGTCTCAGAGGTAATACAAATTTTTACAAGAAATATTCGTTTAGCTTGATATAGTCGGTTTTAACAGAAATTGTAATGCAATGTAGCCAATTCAGTACATAGTAATCTAAAAATGCTAATCTCATCTCATTTTCTCTTTTAGAAGGATGATATCCACACTATAAGTATCAAAACTACCAAACTGTTAACACAGCATTTAATGCTAACTGTACCTTAAATGATCATTTACTGTCAGGGGAACCAAATTATTTCTAATTGTAAAAGACCATATAATTCTAATGTGTTTAAAGTACTGAATGACAGTAAAGATGCTAACTATGTGATTAAATCAGTATCAACACCATTTAAACCTTAATCTTATCACAGAATCACAGAATATCCTGAGTTGGAAGGGACCCACAAGTCCAGCTCTTGGCCCTGCATGGGACAGCCCCAAGAATCACACCATGTGCCTGAGAGTGTTGTCCAAACACTTCTTGAACTCTGTCAGGCTTGGTGCTCTGACCACTTCCTGGGGAGCCTGTTCCAATGCCCAGCTACCCTCTGGCTGAAAAACCTTTTCCTGATATCTGACCTAAACATCCCTGGACACAGCTTTGTGCCATTCCCTTAGGTTCTGTCACTGGTCAGCAGAGAGAAAAGATCAATGCCTGTCCCTCTGCTTCCCTTCATGAGGAAGCCATAGACTCAGATGAGGACTGTGCAGTATGTGGTCTAGACGATTTCATTGAATTTGAGGACATATACCTGTTAGCCAAGTGCAAAACTTTTTTTTTTTTTTTGATGAGGAGTTTCTGATCAGGTTTGGGAAGAAAAGAGCAAACTTTCCCAGTAAGGTGATACCATTCAGAAAGACAAAGAAGCAGATCTGAAGTCCTGGGAGGGCCTTGTAAAAACTCTTGGCTTTGGAAGTTATTTTTTAAAACTGTGAGCAATAAAATCAGAGTTTACACATAATGCCCATAAACAACTTCTAATAAATGAAGCATTACTAAAATCACATTTTGCATGGGAAACATGAAAGAAAACTGGCTTTATTAACTGAAGGAGTAACTGGGACTTGTGTCTATACTAAGAGTTTTCTTCAATCAAGGACAGAGGCAGGGGAAAAGAAGTTCTTGAGCAGGATAAAAAGATGAATTAATGACTCAAACATAAATCTTGAGTTGTGGCTACAGGAAAAGGGATTTCCAGTAGGTGTCTTCTTATCTTTAGGCCCATCAGCCTTAGTGTCATCAGCTTCGCTACCTTCAGACTGCTCCTCTCCCTCTCACATGTAGGATGCTGTTAGATTGATATATGGCTCATATAGCATCCATTGTAACAACAGCCTCAGTCAAATTTCTTTAAAGTTTATCTGCATCAGATATGACCTTTATCCGTTAATATTGTTAGTTCCCATGCAATTCAGTTTGTTCAAATGGACTGGTATTTCTAAAGCTGGAATTTTATCTGTAATATAGGTATGGCAGTTGTTTTTAGAATTACTTAGATGTATGTTTCAAATCTGCTCTAGGTATTTCATGAATTGTCTTTGTAGAACTCAAAACTAAAAAAGAGGAAACTGTCATAAAGTCTCTGTTCAGAAAGTTCTTCTAGACAAAATTATTTTCAGCTTCTTGTAATATCAAGTAGATATGAAATATGTCAGCATTAGAACAGACTAGATTTATATTTTTTATTTATTTACTTAGAAAAGTTATTTCAACCACTTCCAAAAAAGCATTAACAGGAATGTCCACAGCCTGTGCATAGATGGTGGATTTCAAAGATTATTTCATATTGGCAGTTAATTTTCCATTAATAGATTGGTGTCTGACTGGAGTGATTAGTTAACAAATGCAAGCTGTTTCGCATTATTTAGGTCTGAAATATGAGGAAGGAGAAAAGTTGCAAGGGAGAAAAGCAATGATGGCTGTGTGTGGGACAGAAAGTTAAAGCTAATCTAAGTATCTAATAGTTGAGTGGCACTAGATTATAGCAAAATGTCTCTGCCGTGGTGGCAGAGATCCCTCCACAGCAGTGCTGATTTGATACCTTTGACAGTGTGATAGATAGCTTTGCAACAGACTCTGTGTTAGTTTGCCAGGAGATGATGTCTGGTTCGTGCCAGACATTGGCTGGATTGGTTTATTAGCTAGGGAGCCCACTTGGTGTATTTTGCTGTCTTACAGATATAGCCAGTCTATTTTCTCATGCAACAGATATGAGGAAATAGCTCTTCTGTTGATTTGTTTCAGATTTGTACACTAGTGTAGCAGCAGGCAGAAGCTCAAACTATAAAGCTGGGAAAAGATCCATAACTAGCAATTAGCAGTAATTGTGATAGCTATAACACATTCGTATCACACTGGGTTTGAAACACAGTTCTTTGTCACTTGAGGGCATTTAAGAAAGGTGCAAATTATTTTTCTGCTGTTATCCCTTTTCAGTACTGTAAAGTATTTGGAAGATGTGAACAAACTACAATTGCATGGAGAACATTTCCCTGGAGACCTGTTCCCCAGCTTTCTTTGTAGGTCTCATGCTAGTGGAATATGAGAAAAACAAAACAAAACAAAAACCAAAAAACCCCAAACCAACAAACTCATGGGCAGTTTTCATGGATTCTGGATTGTTGTGAATTCTTGCATGAGGAGCTGGAAGCCAGCATAGCTTCTTTTTCTTTCTTTTTGTTCTTTTTCCTTCGGCCTCAAGCTTCATATTCCATGTTGTACCTAGTTCCCCTTTACTGTATACTCAGCACTGGGGAGGCTACACCTTAAATCCTGTGTTAAGCTCTGGGCCCCTCACTACAGCAAAGGCAATGAGATGCTGGAGCTTGTCCAGAGAAGGGAAACAAAGCTGATGAAGGGTCTCAAGCACAAGTCTTATGAGGAACGGTTGAGGGAGCTGGAGCTGTTTAACCCAGAAAAAAGGAGACTCGGGGGAGACCTTCTCATTCTCTACAATTTACCTGAAGGGAGATTTTATCAAGGTGAGGGTTGACCTCTTCTCCCAGGTAAAACGTGGTAGAATAAAAGGAAATGGCTTCAAGTTTTGCCAGGAGATATCTAGATTGGATATTAGGAAAAATTCCTTCACTTAAAGTGTTGCCAGGCATTGGAACAGGCTGCCCAGGGAAGTGGTGGAGCCACTGTCCCTGGAAGTGTTCAGAAAAGGTATAGATGTGGTGCTTGGAGACATTGTTTAGTGATAGACCTGCCAGTGCTGGGTTAATGGTTGGACCTGATGATCTTAAGGTCTTCTCCAACCTTAATAATTCTATGATTCTATTATTCTAATAAAGAGGACCCTTAAGATCTACTTTAGCACTTTTCATATGTCATTGAGCAACGCTGTGTAAAACTTACCAGATAAGCTATAAGAGCACTTGTAGGAACCAGACACTCAGATATAAGCTTGGTACAGAAAATAACAGAACTTTTAACAGCTTAACTTCTAAGCATTTGCAGCTAACCATAACCTCATGTTACTAGTGCATTGAGTAAACATATTACTGAGCCCTGTTGCCTTTTATTTTTTCTATTAATGACGTCTAGTCTTCTGCATAAATCACAAATATTTCATAAAATATAAAATCTTCAGTGTCTGTAATTAGTAATTTACACACAATATATTAACATTTAACATGCAAGAAACTACTTTGACTAATTTTTAACATATTTGGTTACTATCATCTTATGAAGGAACAAATTGTTACATAATTCTGCTAATAACACTGCCAGTGCCATTGCAGTGAACATGAATACTTGTGAAGTTACAACCAAATTAGAAATTTACTTTATATATTTAGAGAAATCTTATTATGTTTACATAATTTATAACCCTGGATTTCCAAATTATTATTATTTTTGGATATTTAAATCCATATTTGATTCTCTGAAGAATTGTTCTGTTTAATATCTCAAGTCACTTTCATACTAGTCTTTGAGGATTTTTCCACCTACCAATTTATCTTGTTAGGTTATTTAAAATCAAGCTTTTAAACATAGATATATATTTAGTACTTGTTGAGAAGCACCAGGGAAAAATTTTGGTGTTAATTTGGGGGCATTTTTCATACTTTGCTTTGTTCTTGGTTTCTTGTTTTATGTGATTTTTCATCCTCTTCCTAAAAGAAAAAAAAAATACTTCTATCTCGTTCTGCTCCTATTATGAGGTTAATCTCTAAAAAAAATATTTTTCAGCAATAAATATTTCTTACAGGAAGGTATCAAGTGAATGTAAATATTTGCTGCTCAGCAAGATGTTATGAACCAAATCTACTTGGACCATAAGGAGGTCCAAGGATCAGAGTTACAGAATATATGCTGATACAGTGTCATTATATCTTACATATGCTAGTTTAATCTTCAATTTAGAATGGGTAAGGGGCAATAAAATAATTATTTTCTAATGATATAATTAAATATCTTAATGTCAAAACAAATGAAATAAAATTCAGGCCTTCTTTACCAAAATAAAATTAATTTTAAGAGCATATCCTTATTGACAAGATATAAAGTATTAAAACTAGTACTGGTAGCACATAAGGACCCTTAGAGAAACTCAGTCCTAAAACCCACCCTCAACTACAGTGTAAAGAAAACTTCAGCACAAGACAGAGAGGAAATTTTGACCCATCTGTAATGAATAGAATATGATATTTACAACTTCCTCGTGAGGGGAAGAGGAAGGGCGGACACTGATCTCTTTGTGGTGACCAGAGACAGAACCTGAGGGAATGGCCTGAAGTTGTGTCAGGGGAGGTTTATGTTAGATATTGGAAAAAAGGTTCTTCACCCAGAGGTGAAGAACAGGCTCTGGAACAGGCTCCCCAGGGAAGTGTTCAGGAAGCATTTGCATTATACTCTCAGGCACATGGTGTGACTCTTGGGGATGGTCCTGTGCAGGGCGAGGAGTTGGACTCGATGATCCTTGTGGGTTCCTTCCAACTTGGCGAATTCTTTGATATCAGCCAACTAAGAATCTTTCTTATTTTAATTTTCTCTTGTTTTCTATCACCATAATCGCTTACATTTAGTTTCCTGCCGAAACTAATTTAAAGTCAGTTTTAGGGCAAACACAACTTTGCTTTTTGGCTTATAACAGAAAAGCTTCCTTCTAAACTCTTCAGGTGATAATTTTGGGAAAATAGTGCCCCAAGAAATCTTTGATAGGTAAAAACTACAGTAAATGAACAACTGTTGATTTAAGCTACACTTAACTTTGGCAGCTTGTTAACCAAGATGGTGCTTATACTCTCTCAGCCTGAAACAGGGGTGTTTTGATTGAGGCAAGAAAGCAAAAGACTGATTTAGCAGTTCAGGTAAGTGTGAACTTTAGCCTACATATGGAACAGATATGGAACAATTTATTATTAAAAAATAGTTTAGTCTTGGAGTTTAGGAAGAAACTTGAAGGAGTGTTATGGATCTGACACAGAAATGAAGAAATGAAATATGGTACCTGCAAATATGCTGTTACTGAAAAGACCTGAAGAAAAAAAAGGCAATGAAAAAATGTCAAAATATCAATCTATTAAAAACCTGTTTTGATTGCAATTGAGATTTTGTTCTTGTCTTTGTATAATACCGTATTGTACTGTATAAATTCTCAGATGATACATCCAAATAATGCCTTATCCCTTCACATTTTAAAACTGGTGGGGAAAGTGGTGGGGTGCTGGTGTGGAGATAACTCTGCAGCTGATATCTTAGTGCGTGCTGGAATGTCCTTCAAATTACCTTTCAATATGGAAAAATTTTTCTGTGTCTCCTGCATTTCCAGCTTGCTGCCAACTTGGAGGCCTCAGTGTTTTGGTTTATATAGACATCACAATACAGCCTTGCTGTTATCAGTTTATCTTAAAATTAACCCAGATTAAGATAAAATTTTTGTTTTGTCTAGAATATCCAAAATAGGCAAACAGTTAAGAATATTTATAAAAGTCATAGTTTAAATTGCTTTAAATAAGAGAAAACAAAGATTTCCTTTCCTTTCTTCCTCCTTCAGATGTTTTTTTTCTTCTTCTAGTAAAACATTTGTTAAGGTTTCCTCTTTGAGTGTATATTATATTTCAAGTCACATCTTTTAGAGTGTTACTCTTTCTAGTCTGTACCACAGAACACTCCCAGAGGGTACCTGCATCTGGTACCTCTGTTAGTCTTTATAGACCACCACTCTTGAAATTTTCCACAGACTTCAGACAGATTAATTCTTTTAATCTTGAAATTCATCCAGTGGACAGTTAACTGTTCTTCCTCAAAATAAACTGCATTTCTCTGCTTAGAACAGTGGCTTGATGGAGATGCCATCAAGTGTTTTAGATGTTGGGTGTCTGACACAAGCTCTAATTGATGACCCAGAAGGGCACAGGTTTCGTATAACTCCTGAGAGATGGCGAGACCTGTGTTTCTTGGATACTTCAGGGCACTGGATTCATCTAAATTAAGACTTCTAGGTTGTTTGTTTGCTTCTTTTATTTTGGCTGAAACTAGATGTGACTATAAAGATGCATATCAAGCAGCAGCAGGTTTTCAGTGATTGATTCCCCAATTATTTGTCTTTAAGTATATTATAAGAAAGCTACACATAAATGTGACACAACTAAATAAAATCAAAGGGTTTAGGTAAACAGTCTTTCATACTTCAGAAATAAGGAGCCCTCTGCAAAGCAGAAACAATGGCTGTAGCATCTGGGTAAAATATGACAAAAATAAGTCGGCAATGATTTGTTTGTTTGTTTGTTTTTTTAAATAAATATCTATGTACCTTTTTACACATATCCATTAATTTACTATCAGAGGCTCTTAATTTATTTGCAAAGCATACTGTGAACTGTCTGAATAACTATCTGAATAACAGATTTCTATGGAAAATGAGTTTCCAAGACATGTTAGAAGTATTGATTGTGACTGACTATGTAATGTCCCTTTTTGTGTTTGTTTTTTTTTTTTTTTCTGGAAATGACTATCTGATTTTCTAAAATACGGTAAGTCATCTGTGTTTGATAATGTTACTGCTGCAGTGTATGTTTCTCTCATGCTTAGAAAGCTTATTCTTATGTTCTGTGTGTTTCCTACCAAAAATCCTCCTACAATTTGTCTACTAACCTGAAAGAGTAGAAAATTTAAGAAAACTTGGGTTTATATGCAGATATTTCACAGTCTCACTGGTTGAAGGTGAGTTGCAAAGCTACCAGTTTTTGTTCAAAGTCTGCATTTATCCAGACAGTGTACTTTAGAGATGTGGTCTTCTTCTGTCTATTGGTTTTCCCACTGTGGGAAAGATGATGCTGCAAGACAAACATTGTTTTTATGTCTTGCAGGCCTCATGAGATGTTGTAGCTAGCTTTAAACAGCTAGTTAAAGTAATTATAACGGATTAATTGTATGGATTAAATCTATTAGTCTCAATTTTAGATTAGTATTATGTAGATCCAAAATAATCAACATAAGCTATTTTTCCAGTCAATAAGGAGAACTAGGCATTTGCACGGTGTAATTCATCTGACATTTTGGACATCCTTGTTAGGGCGAATTCTAAATGTGTCTTCATTGGTTATGAAGGGAAACCAGATGACTAGCAAGACAAGAACATCTAGATTATAGAAGTCTATATTTGATTAGATGTTTAAGTATTTACCCTGGGTCACCCACAAGTTTTGAATACTATATTTTAAGTTTTAGGTTGATTCATCTGTATTTCTATTGGTTATCTCACCTGACTGTTTTAAAGGCCGTCCCTGATTGACCTATATGCCTGCAAAGCAATAATCAGTAAACACAGTGTCCGTAACTGATTTCCTTTGCCATCTCCCTTGTATCCTTAAATCAGAACCAGTAAAACTAAAGCCACATGCATACTTTTTATGCTTCAAGCAATGTTACGCAGTGTCACAAAAACAGATTAGGAATATTTGTACTTCTTATCCTATGGTCTTTTTTCAGATGCTAAATCATCCCTTTTTTCATCTCTTCTGTTGAATTGTAATTGCACGTGTTGCATTTGTATTCAAGCTATGTTATAAAGCAAGACTGCAGAATAAAACCAAATCCAATATAGGAATTTGAAATGGAAAAAAAAGTTATTACTTTCTATCTGATTTAACTTAGAAAATTTATTATTAGTGCAAGTACTTACAACAGAAGTGTAAAAGCAAAAGGGCCAGATTTCAACCTGATGCAGATCAAGGTATATATGTCAAAGTCAGTGAAGAACATAAGTCTGATCTAACCAGAGGTATGGCCATTGTGTGGAAGTATTCTGAATCTTTTTTTTTTTTTGGTGAACAGTTGCAATATAGGAATAAGAAATCAAAGATTTCTTAAATCTTGAAGTTAGGTTTCTTAAAGCTCGAGTTTCCATCTGTTTCTGTTGCAGTCTTATAAACTCCCTAGGTAAGGGCTGAGCATTTGAAAGATTTTTCATTGTCTCATATTTTCATTTGATCCTAAAGAAAGCCTTAGGTAAAAGTCTACTATGTTATGGTTAGAAAAGTCAAAATTCAGAACACGGTGTTCATCTTACTCTGGCTTTACTCTCTTGTAACTCTCTTGATTGCCATTCTGTTCTGATTGTCATATTGACTTCTGATAAGCCAGCTGTTACCTAAGTTTTTTCTTTGATAGGCAGGGACAGCAGGGACTGAAAATGCTTCTTCATATAAAAGAGAGTTAAAATGGAAAAATCTCAGAGTCAGAGGGAAGAAAAGAGCTTTATTCATTCTCTTTTCAACACAGTATTCTGGTAGACAGCCAGCAGATAGACAGACAGATGGACTGAGAGATTCCTGACAAGCTGTTCTTCAATGCTTAGAGTCCTTTGGAAATTTATCCTTGTGCTTTTTAGAAAGGATTTCCCCGTGGTTCCTTTATGATTTCACAATCTTTCTGACACACAATATTTCTCTTTCTCTGAGGGCTGGCAGGTAAAGAAGTGAACGTGCTATACAGTAGTTTTTTATAGATTTGAAAATTATGATCATGTCTGCTCAAAGATGGGGGGAGTTGGCTTGTTTGGTTGTTTGTGTTTTGGTTTGGGGATTTTGTTTGTTTGTTTTCCCCTGAGCTTAATAAAACCTTTTTTTTTTTTCAGTATTTTCTGGCAGTTTACATATTTTTTTGTTACTAATTGTTCTTGCTCCTCTCATCTGGCCACTGCCTACCTGAGTCACATTTTTTCCTCACTTGATGGTGTGTTTGCATCCAGGTTAAACTGATAGTGAATGGAGAACAAGATTACCTAAAGGACATTTTGTTCTATGTCCCAGTATAATTATACCAACTTGGGCAACAAACACTCATGACCTAATGTCTTATTGATTCTGATATTCTTGAAGCACCCTTATTGCTGTTACACAGTAATGGAACCTAATAGTTTTAGAGTCTTGTAGACACAAATATGTAGTGTGTATTTTTGACAGACTAAGTATTGTAACTGCACATACTTGTTTTTTCCTTTATGTAAGGATAGGTCTTGCAAGGATTTAAAATGAGGTAGGCCATATGGCTTTATGTTTTATGGGATGCAAAACAAGAGAAAACGTTTTTGCATCCCCACTATCACAACCCTCCTTCACCTTTCTCAAGGCCAAGTGACATGCTGAAACGGCAAAGGAAACGCAGCTCCACTGATGATTTCTGTACTAGGCATATGGGTGAGAACATTACATTCATGCACAGAAGAGTGTTGCTCCACTGTACTTTGCTTCTGCTGTTTCATCTACTATCCTTGTCCCTGCTCTGTGCTGAAGGAAAACACACCTAGCTTGCCCCAGAAGCATCAAGGAATTTACTTCACAAACTAAGGAATAGATTTACATGGCATTTTGTGGATTTGAATCTCAAAATGGAAAAAAAGGTTATACACAAATAGTAGGAACAGTATGAATATTTACTTCAGAGAAAAAAAAGGCAGAACAGCAACCTTAAAAAATCCTTAGGGACAAAAGATATGCATCTCACATAAAAATTCAAGATTCCTTTGGAAGAAGTTCTAGCTGTCTAAACAAAGTTTGTTTCTGAAATATATCTCAGTAAGTAAAATTCAACTGGTTAATTATAGAGAGGCAAGATCTCAGTTCCAACGAGATTAAATCCTTGACATCATATCTGTGCATCTAAATGTGAAGAGCTTTCTTTAACAAGAGCAAATAATATGATTTGCACTGTTCTGACCAGTAGTGACTTGATGAAAATAAGTGGTTGTACTTTTGCTGCTGAGGCAAGTAACATTTTCCTCATATTTATTCATTGTTTAACAGTTTGGTAATTAAATTTGTGACTCCAGGAAATGACTTTTGTGAGAGTTCAATATGGAATATTAACAAAGGAATTAATAATAATGGCCAGTCTTCGCGAGCGAAGATTTGGGAAAGGTCATTAACCCTTCGAGCCTG
>NW_016690193.1:6833381-6867891 GCF_001604755.1 Lepidothrix coronata
CATTCAGTCAAAGTACCGATAACATACATTCAATTGTAATATTAATTATCCATTTTTTTTCCAGTGTATTTCACAGCAGCTTGTAAATCTCTGGATTTTTAAAAGCTTGCCTTACAGAAAAAGATGCATTTTAAAGTTGTGTTCTTAGATTAGTCAAGAAAATAGAGGCAAAGAATCAATGAAAATAAAAAAATCCCTTAATCACTCTTGAATTTTCCTCTTGTTAGTTATATATGGGAGCTTTAAAATAATTTACTTTCAATATTATACTGAGAACAAATGGGTTAAATAAAAAGGACTAAACAGAAAAATATTAATATTTATTTTTCCTGCATTATCATTAAACTATGAAACATAAAAATAAAACTAAAATCTCCTATGCTTTTACCAAAACCAAAATTTTTCATTAAAATTTTCCACAAATTTCAGTTAATTCTCCTTTAGCGTTTTTGTATGCCTTAAGCAACTGCTGAAGAGCTCTGAATTCTGGGACTTTCCAGACCTATAGCTGAGGAGAACAGTGTGAAGAATTCTGTGCTATTGTGTGGTTTATAGGTAGACACAATATTTCTTTTCTTTGATCCTTCTGTGTTTAGCAATCATCTTGTTATTTTCTATGGTGCTAATGTTTACTCCTTTTGTTTTTATTCATCAGGACTGTTCTGGGTCTCACATAAACAGCCAAGAGTGCTCTAAATACCTGACATCACCTGGTGACCTCCCTGAAGCTGACCACAAAGAAAATTGTTGGATTTCAAAGGAAAAGATCTGTTCTCTGGTTGTGGTATGAGCCTTGCTGAATGAAGATTCACAGAATGAGAAAGGGATGGTTTATGTTCAAATTACCCTATGTCTGAATTTCACAAAAGATGCTTTTTAATTGTGAGCAAGTTATATGAGTAGCAGCTTCCATAAGGTAAGCATAGTTCTGATCTGTTAGCAGCTCCCTACAACTGATTCTTTTTTTAATGCTTAGCAGCAGAATGAGAAGACTTTTTTATCTCTTTCAAAACTGCCTAATTTGACAGAGAAGATGGATGAAACCAGTTTCTGTTGCTGGTGCCCTATTTCCTACTCAAACATCCTCACTGAACAAGAGTGAAATGTTGATCCTTGATATTTCCTACTTGTGCTAACAGGTTGCTGAGGGAGCAAGAGCTGCCTACAGTGTTCGTGGAATTAAAAAAAAAAAAACCTAAATATTACCAAACCTAAATGTTTCAAATCTAATAACCTGAGACACAGCTAAGCTGTTTTCCCACTTTGTTGATACTTGATATTTCCTACTTGTGCTAACAGGTTGCTGAGGGAGCAAGAGCTGCCTACAGTGTTCGTGGAATTAAAAAAAAAAACCTAAAAATATTACCAAACCTAAATGTTTCAAATCTAATAACCTGAGACACAGCTAAGCTGTTTTCCCACTTTGAAGGGGGAAGGGAAACAAGCAGTACTCCATGTTGCAACAACTACCAATACTAAGCTGTCAGTGTCTGGTTAGAGAGTCAAGTGCAGGTTATCCTGATTATCTTGATTGTGATCTAGAAGGCTGTACCAGAAAGGACAGAAATATTCTGGAAGATGCATCTTAATGCCTGAAGTCTGTTTCCTACAGTGTGAATTTTAAATTGTAAACTAAGAGTTCATTAACACATTGTTATCTTGAGATAACCAAATTTTCTGAAGCTAACCAAGTTCACTGCAGTGGGTTCTGGTTAAAGGCCCATTGCAATAAAGGTGAATGGCAGATATTTATCTCTGATTTCTATAAGCGCCATACTGCCACAATTTCCATGGTATTTACCAGCGTCATGACACTGTGTGACTGAGAAAATCAATAATAAAGAGGCACTCAAAATTCAAGGCAATTACAAGACATGTCTGACTTGAAGAATTTTGGCCTTGTTTGCCTGGATCAATTTTGGAAAACATTTTTGGGGAGCAAGCTATTATACGACATTTAAAAATTCCAGCATCAGAAAGATATAATGCCTGTGAGGGCAGTTGTAAATGGTAAACTGAAAGAAGATTAAAAGTGAGTAACTCATAAAGTCTATAAGCTATGGAAAAGAGAGCAGATAAAACAAACAGCTAACTCAATTTGATGTTACAGGTGAAAGTCTACATTTACAAAGAGGCTCCTTCTGTTGCTTTTACGCAGACTCTTTATTCCCATCAGGTGATGAACAACTTAGGGAGCTTAGGTTATGGGCGTAATAAATGTTCAAAACTCTTCCAGAATACATTCAAATGACAAAGCTGAGTACATGCCTAGGAATAATTTATAATTCTTACATCAGTCAGAAAAATATAACAGCAGCACAAATTCATTATGCACAGGAACAGACCAGCATTTGACAGCTTTCCACTAGAGTTTACAGGAAAAGAAATGTTATGGTGGTATTTCATAGTAAATGCTCTCAATGATATTCATGCTGGCAAGCTGTGAGTTAGCACACGTCATTTCCTTGCATTCTCTCTTTGCAAAGAAAGAAGAAAACTGCTGATACTATACTGACATAGTGTCAGTTTACAAACTATTGTCTCCACCTCTGAATGATCACACCTCTAGTATCCCGAGAAGGACACAATTTCTTGCTAAGTATCTTGTATCCTGTTGGTGTTAAAGGAAGAGCCTGGCAACACTGAAGTGTCATAAGTTTAACAACAGGAACTAATTAATGGTTTTGATTTCCTACCTGGTGAACAATGACAAGTTTTTTTAAATTTTTGCATCTGTGTAGGATCTATGGAAAGCCACACAAAACGGCTGGAAAAGCAGTTCATATGAAATTTCTGTATAGGCAGAAGTTCTTATGGTTCTTTGAAGTGACCTTCAAATTTCAATAAAACCATGTGGTTTAGATGGAAGAAATATTTTAGGGAAAATAAGTAGAGTACTGACTGATCATGGTTTAGGTTTATTTATTCTGTATCGAATTAAGTGTGCAAACTCAGGCACAGTTATGGAGGCATTAAGAGAGACATGAAGATAATTTGTAGGCTCGTGCTGGCTTGCTACTGATGCCGTGAAATGTTGATGCTAAAAAATAACTCAGGAGCAGTTAATTGGGGATGAGATAAGGAAAGGGTTTAATTGTGCCAAGGCAATAGATGTTACAGGACACGCACCGGCTGTGCTTGAGATGTTACATTTTATAATACTACTTGTCCAATCCCAAGTGTGTCCACCCTGTAGCCTTTGCTCTGGTCCGCCTCGGACCCACCCCCTTTAGAATTGAGTCTGGGGTGTATTTTGGGACCACCTCTTCATCATTCTCATCATCCTCAGAGCACAAAGGTTACGTAGTCACCTAGTTCTTGACTCTGTTCTGTTGTTCAGGCCTAGATATGAGTGTTCTCTAAACAGTATAGGCCTTGCCTTGACAAGAGACTAAACATTTCTACTGGATTCGAGGGTAGGATTGATATAGGGTGCATGGAATGGGGTAAGAGGGTTAAGGAATGTGTAAACTACTTGAGCTACAGGGTGAGAGAATGAGGGCTGCTGCTTTTAAAATCTACTTCTACTACTTATAAAACCTATAAGGCTTATAAAAACTAGAAAAATAAAAAATTAATAGGGGCTTAAGACATCACTACAAAGTGAAAGCAAAAAACCCAACGATTCCTAGTGTATCCTGAGTGTAAAATATTTACATTCAAACAATGTAAATGCTGTATTGCTAACCACTAAAGTATATAGCTAAACAAAACTGAAAAAAAATCATAAGAGAAGGTCAGAAATGTTTCATTTGCAAAGGCAGACACTTGAAGGATTGTATTTTTGTTTTCTTATGCAGCTTTAATCCTGAGTGAGACAATACCCTGTGGTGAATATATGTGATCCTGAAGTTGAAGATCATGTCATGTTGCATAAGCATAATGACAAAGAAATTACAGTTTTCCAAGGAGGTGTAAATCTTTCATGTCTTAACATTTGAGATTATCAACCTAGATAACCCTAATTTAAACTATTTTTGTATAAAGATTATGTAATTGATTAAGACTGACATTTAATGAAAACCACTTGAAAACCTATGAGTGTGTTTTCTCCAATGTAATGTAGAACTAAATTAAATTTACAAGATCTGAACATCTTGGGGGAAACATGGAATTCCTGCACTATGTTTATTGATGTTACTATTTTTGTGTTGCTGTGTACTTGTCACATTAAAGCATCCAGTATTATTCTCTGCTTTTTCAGAAATGCTTGCACAGAAGGACGTTGGAGTTTATGACGCAAAGGAAACTAAACACCTCTTCCACCGGGGAAGTGAGGGGAGGGAGGTGCTTTCTTAGCCTGAAGGTTTTTCCCTGTCAGAGTTCACAGGCTTTGTGTAACTAAGGAAATGGATGTATTAGATTGTCTTGAAAATCTCCTGTCAGCTTTTCGTTTACTATACAAATGGCTTTTTACAATTTCAGAGCAGAAAATACAGCAAATTTTATTAAATATAAAGAGTAGACAATAGAGCCCTGATCTGATCTGTCTGATCTGTGCTTTCCTGCTTTTTTTATTTATTTTATTTTTCCCATCTTCTTTGGTTCTCTTTCTTGAATCCCTGTTATTTTTGCTTCAGAAGTAGTATTTTGATTCAGAAAGTATGATCATTGTTGACAGTACAGACTACTGGGTAACAGCAACAACTGTACCATTTCTTCCTGCGTGGACACGATCCCTTGTGAGGGTCTTAATGGCTGCAGGACAGCAGAAGGCAGGCTCTGTCCCCTCAGCTGTCTTCACCTAATGGGGAAATGTTATATTTTTTTTATGTTTAAACACTGGAAGTACTTCTAAACCTATGCATAACACGAATGGAGATGTCTGAGAGTAAATTTCTGGTTCTAAACTGTGCTTCCAACCATGATTCACTTAAAAAAAACTATTATAGTGGTTTAATCACAGAGCCTGTACTTTGCCACTATTACAAATCTAAAAATCTCTTCTCTCATACGTTGGGGCTCTATATTAGTGCTAGGACAAACCTCAACAGTTCTTGTCAATTGGTAACTGTTTATTATATTTATAAAAAATATATGTACAGATTGGAAAGCACTCTATTATTATTGGCATAAATGTACTAGAAAAATTCAGGTATGTGCAAGTTTGGAAAGTCATCTATGTCTGTTGACATATTATAATGTGACAAGAAGGAACATTTCTTCATCTGATGATGTTCATCCATATATGATGATACATGCAATTAATGGTATTGATAGCCTGGATTTAATCTTATTATATTTTGACATTGAATTACAAAAACTTTACCAGGTTGGTTTTTTTTTCCAGTTTAGGTCTAGCTGTTTGATCATTAGACCTTGTCTCTTTAAAATAGCTGGAACATTTTTTAAAAATTAAAATAATAACTGTGCAGTGCTCTAATACTTCTAACTTTAGGCTTCTGTGGACCATAGAATTCATTTTTATTCCAATTTATCAGCATAATTCTCATTAATTAAGGTTTCCATTTGATTTCTAGCCTCTTGTTTTATCTAGGACCCAGGCCTTGCTGAAAAGTTTTAACCCAGAATTTAGCTTAGAAGAATAAAAATACGTTTAATGGAAAACCTTATTGTGCTCTTTCTGATACTAAAATTTTTTGAAAATGAGAATAGTAGACAAGCTATCTATCTTCTTGAGCTTGCAGTCCTGAACCTAGAGAGTTAAAAATGTTGTATTTAAGGTACTGTATTAAGGTACCTTTCAGCTGTTTAGCTTTGCAACCTGAAGATATACTGTAAATATCAGTTCCCTTAATTCTTCCTCCTAGCTCTTTTAATTATACCACGACCAATGATTTTTATGTAGTATCTCCAGTTAAAACTTCATACCTGTCCAACATTGCAATTTTATATAAAAACAAATAATTTAAAAGATATAGCATTAATTATTCTACTCAGAATGTCATGTTCTTCAGTTCCTCAAACTCACATGCAATCACTCCTACTCAGGAACAGAATTTTTGCTTGTCCAACTAACTAGATCTCTGCATACAGCAAAAGGTAGTAACATACAATGGCATGTTATTACAGCAGTAATAAAGTCACTGGATTTTAACAGAACCAAAACAGACACTAAAGACATAATCATGACAGGAAACATGCTTCTTGTGTCTTCTTACATGGCAAGGAAAGCATCTTACTTAATATGCAAAATAAACTGTCATTCCAGTGTTCTGCGGCTCAGAAGTCTAAACTTTTGAATTGTTTTAGTGAATACAGAGCAATCTTTTCTCTACTTTCCAGGCCGTAACAAGTTTATGCTCTGCTCACTTGGTGCTCACATAAACTCAGATCTGTCTGCTTGCCTGTGTATATGCTTACTGTATCTTGAACTATTTTCTTCTGTGAGGGTTCTTCTAGGTGGGAAACAATCAGAATCGTAGTGATTGCTCTCTCCCATGTTAAGCATATTCAGCTGCAAGCCTTCTACTACGCTTTTGCCCTTGGAAAAGTCTCATAAGGTGCAGATTATTTGGGGAAGCTCATAGAATATTTGCTTTTACCATACCAGGGTCTACTTCTACATCCTTTAAAGAGTGGTGGTTGAGTATGCACTGTTTTCTCCTCCTTTGCTTCAGCTAAGGTAGGACTACACGTATCTTTCTGGGGATAAATCTTACTACAATATTTTGGACTTCATTTTAGGATCCTAATTTTGCATCTCATCTATAAAAGCTGATAGTAAATGTGTATTTTCTAGGCTTGTGGATTGAAAAAAAACAACTGTAACAACCAAAAGTATCTCCTAGCATTTCTCTTTATCTGGCGTTATGGTGAGAATACAAGTTCCAATAAAATGGGTATTATTCCAAGAACTCATGCACATGCTCATATTGTTTAGAGCCCTTTTTTTTTCATCTCTATTTCTCACAGCATAAAGAGATACAATTCATACTCATTTGCTTCTGTATTTACAAGATACAGTCTAAACTCTGAGACTAGAGATGTTAAGTGCTGAAGATGGCAGTTGAGGAGCAATGAATAGTTAATATCCACTATAGCTGGTGAGACACCCATTTAGCAGGAATTACTCCTTTTGAATCCTATATGCCTTCTACTTTCCACATCTGTTATTTTTATTCTTATTGAAGGTAAAGTAATCCTTTTTGGTATCCATTGGAGAACTTGAGCATTTTAATGACTGAGCTCTTAAGGAGAAATTAGACTGACTTCACTTACCAGCCAGTCATCCTTGAAATAAAACCTAATAAAATAAATTTTTCTCTTGGAAACTAGAGTAAGATGAACATAGCATTCCCTTTATATGTTCAGATGCTAAAGAGAACAGAACCTTTCTAATGTGCCAAGCAGAAAAATGAGCTCAATGAGCTGATACTTCTGTAAGCATTTTTGCCATTGCATCAGGAAATGGTTGCTATGGAGCGAAGGTCGCTGCTAAGGTGACTGTAAAGTAACGTTTCTTTCTTTCTTCCTTTATTTTCTTGGAAGACCCTATGTTTTGCACTTGTTGAAATGGTAAAATTTTATTTTTCTTAAGGAATGACAAGTATTCCAAAACATGCAGTGGACCTGAATCAGTGAGAATGTAGAATAGTAATTACTACCTTATTGAAAACATATACAAAAACTTCCCATTCACTGTAATTTCCAATAAATTCCTCTACATTTCCTGCTACCTATTTGATATCATAATTACCTAAAGATAAACTTATTTTCCCTTTCATCTCTTGATCTGCTTTCCTTTCATTATTATTAAGCATAATTACTTATATCCAGCTCCTACAGGCTGATGTTAAGAGACAGTTTCTGATGTAGTGAAAATATGAGCTACTGTTTTGCTGTGAGTGTATTATCTGAAATATGATGACTGTGACAGAGCTCTGGTCAGTTTTCTATTACGTGCAATGAAGGTGACCTTGCTATTTGCTGTGGTATGTAGACCTTTGCAGTGAAATATGTTGCAGATATGTAAAACATGTTACTACTTGGAATTCTGAGTCATTATTCTGTTTTGCTTTTTCTTTTTTTTGAACTTTCTGTTGCAAAGAGATAAGTATTAGTAGGGTTTTAATTTAATGTATGTGCATTTTTCATATTACTTACACTTAATACTTAAATGTTCCTTATTACATGTAGAAAATTATATTATAAACTGATTAGAGGTGACTATTAATTTTTCATGGATCACATGCAGTCGTCTAATGAATTTCATTCAGCAGAAAATTCTCAAGTTTCTGGTTCTTTCAGTTTTTAAAAGACCCATTTCAGGATGGAGTAAGTCTGTACTCCTATATGTTTCCTTTCATGACTCATTCCAATAAAGAAATCAGATTAAGAAAACAGAAGCTTATGAAAATAGCACCTTCTAGAGCTAAGAGTAAAAATCTCAACTTCCTAGAAGTGTTCTTCCAGGTAGTTCTATGTACCTATGGATATAATTAAAGCTGAATGAATGAAACAGTAATTTCTTATTAGGAAGGTTTTGTTTCTTTGTTTACTTATCTGTTTATTCTCATTGACTGCTCTGAGAGTCACAGGATGTCAGGAAGGATATATAACAGATATATACCTATATATATCTCAGGATATAAGGAAGCTGCCATACATGGAATTCAGTGGCTGCTGAAAGGAAGGTCTTACTTACCCGAATAAAATTTTTCTAGGCATTAAATACTCAAGGAGCCTGTATCACCTCTTTCTATTTTTCAAATTGCTTTTTTCCCCCTTCTTTTTAGAATATTGGTGTTACTTGGAAATGTAAAAGTGGATCAACACTAGGAAAGACAGTGGTGCAAGATGTTTGGCACATGATGTATGTACCTATCCATAGCAGAAAGCACAAGTTTGACTCCGTAGAGGTGTTTCTCTTGTTTTGAACAGGTATGTGGGGCATGAGTAAAGAAAAAGGATGCAGATAGCATTCCATCTTCAAAGGTAATAAATCAAATATATTGTTTCTTATTAGTTCCAGAGTATTGTCAATCAATCAAATCTTCTTTTAGGGATGGATCAGTTTTTATTGGCGTTATGGACTAGCCAGCCAGAAAAAATATTACTCAAGTTTACAGTGCTCTGTATGATCCACTGCTTGAGCACAACTAGCACTGCTGCACTGTTGCAATAATTTACTTAGTGTATTTTTAAAAATGCAATTGCATAGTAATCTGAACTGTGGGACTATATCCATTTTATCAAAAAAACTTTACTATGCAGAATATTTTTTTCAGTTTCCATTATGATGTACCTGCGTGTACACAGACATAGTGTATGTGTGTGTCTGTGTATGCATGTATGTCGTGTGGTCTGTATGTAAATGTCTGTAATCTCCAGGAGGGGCCCCTGGTGGTCTAGTGGTTAGGGTGCAGGACTCTCACCGCTGCGACCCGGGTTCGATTCCCAGACCCCCGGGCAGATGGAGCTCGTTAGCCCTGTAAGGCAATCCATCTAAGAGAAGGTCACTCTAAACAAACCTACGTCCTGAGACCCTCACTGCCACTGTCCAAGCTTGCTTGGCCCCAGCAGATGAACCTCAGGATTAAAGGGTGGGCTCAGTTCAGTGCACACTGTGTCTCACCTAAAAAATCCACTGCGCAGGCTCGAAGGGTTAATGACCTTTCCCAAATCTTCGCTCGCGAAGACTGGCCATATATATACAATCTCCAGTAAATAACTGGAAAAAATATAATATTATTTGTTCTATGTCCCCTCAAAAATATATTTGCATTATGAAACAAGCTGTTCATGTTAAACTTAGCACAAATTAACTGTAACCATTCCTCAAACACAGCACATCTGCGTGTACTTCATATAACTGTGGTTGCTGGTATTTCTCTCATGTTGTAGTCTTGATCTCCTTTTCCCCCCCTCATTATTCCTTTTATTAAGTAGCTTCAGAAAATCTTTTCATGAAGCAGAGGCAAATGAATACTTGATCTTGTAATCTTTTAGCAAAGTACTTGAAGGGATTACTGAAATGTATTTGATACTTTTTGTGCTATTTTTTATGTGCAATAAAAGCATATATAACCTTCCAAATATTTCTTGGACAGCTCCCTGATTTTAGACTGCCATCCTGCATTTAGACTCACTAAATTCCTGATTTTAAAACCTGAGCTGTAGGCTACAATATAAATGAGTATGCATGTATAATATTTGTATGGGTCTCAACATGGAGAAGATATAAATATTTTATAAAATAGACATGTGAATTAAAAAAAAAAAAAAACAGTACCTTTCCTTGTTTTTTATATGTGGAAAACACTGTGATAATTCTCAGCTCCTGATACATTTTTCTTCTTATTTTTAGTATTTTTTTCCCACAACATTTTGGAAGAACTGTTGCTAATCTATTCTTATGACTTAAATATTTGAGAAAAGGGGGGAGGTCTTGAATCCTATGGGCTGGTCCAGTGCCATTTCATTTTACCACACATGTGATGCTTTGTAAGTTAAGGCATAACAGAATGTGGCTGCAGCTGGATGTAGAGGTTCTCTGGACATCTTGAAGAGAGCCCTTGAAGTCAGCTCTTCTAGTCAGCCCTCGAAAAAGAAACAGCACAGCCTTTTTGGTGCATCACTGTGGGCCTAGCTGCCTGGCTGAGGGGTAAGGTTAATTAAACAGGTCTCATTTCTATGCAAACATGTCTATCTTCTTTCTGGGATCCAAGTTAACAAGACCACTGAGTATATGGCTGTGCTGTACGACATGTCCAATGCTTAGCGTGACATCTCTACATGGTGATGCCTTCTACAATTCAGACATGACCTGAGGCACAACTCAGCTCTTAATGCCTTTTAGGAAAACTCCAACATGCTATTGTTTTTCCCTGCATTTCTCCTTCCAATCTTATCTCCTTTCTACCTCTGAAAGTGACTGTATGTGTATTCATTGGCAGGAGATTAAGTGAATCCTCAATTTTCTCTGATTTTTATAGGACAAGTAAAAACCAACTCAAAGAGTCAGGTGAAGATGTCAAGAGATAAATTTCAGCATTTTTTCTTTCATTTTATATCTTGTGAATATTTCTTGGTAAAATGTAGTCCCAAATTTGTAATGGAGAATTCTGAGGAGACATTTTGAGTACCATCTCTGTTCTTTGTAGTCCCTCAAATGAAACCTTGGGGAACAATTTTCATAGGCAAATACTCTTACTTTCAGATCTTTCTTCACTCTTTCCCTTTGAAATATCTAACTCTGTGAAAATTTGGGTGTACACTACTGTATTTCTGTTTGTTATAAAATGTATCTGAGACACTTTCTCTGGTATGCTAATTTGTTTAGCTTATCTTTCTTTGCATGCTCCTTTGCATGTACTTGTCTGTCCAGGTCAACAAAGTCTTACAAACTCCTTCATGGAATATTTGATTATACTGTACAATCTACAGTTTTAAAATCCTTGAGAGTTTTTATGCCTGCAGAGTTGAAATTTACCTTGTACACCCAAGGTCTTTCTCAAATCAGAATTTTAAATATAATGTCTTTATTTTGTGCCTTCCCTGTGTGTTCTGTTTATGAAATAATAAGACTGAAAGCAGACAAGCAGATCAGCTTCCCTAGTGAAAATGGATGCTTTACCTTCTGGGTATATAGTATTTCTTAAAATATTTTAAATAATTATAAATACATAAATTTAATTTTAAAAATTCCTTGAAAAAATGTTTATAATTTATTGTAATTAATTTATGAATTTTTGGTTATTATCAATACAATTTTATAAACACTAAGGTTACAAAAATAATTAGTTTCTTCTTTTTGCCATAGTCATACTTTAATTCCTGTCTCAATGGAGCAAAAATAATTTGTGAAGATAAGAGGAGGTTGTCTGTCTGTATAGGTGAATACAAAGCTACTTTAGCTCATCAACTGATGAGACGTACTGTAAAGTTTTGTTTCATTTATAAATAAAATTGCTTCATTCTTGTCCCTGCCTCTGTCTCCCTAAATGGCATAGAGTACTCAGGAACAATACAATACTATGCTGCTGTTTCAGTCAGCCTTGCCCTGAGCTGGAACTACTTCAGGGAGGCAGATTATTCCTTTAATCTTTAGCTGCTTGTGCTGGTTTTAGCTGGGGTATGGTTAATTGTCTTTTCAATAGCTAGTATGAGGCTGTATTTTGGATTTGTACTGAAAACAGTGTTAAAAATCCAGGTATGTTTTAATTATTACTAAACACTGTTTACACAGAGACAAGGCCTTTTATGCTTCTCACCCCACCAGCAAGGAGGCTAGGAGTGCACAAGAAGTTGGGAGGGAATGCAGCCAGGACAGGTGATCCCGACTCACCATAAGGATATTCCATACCATGTGGCATCATGCTCAGCATATAAAGATGGATGAAGAAGAATGAAGGCACATTTGAGATGATGACATTTGCATTCTCAAGTAACCCTTACATGTGATGGAGCCCTGCTTTCCTGGGGATAGCTGAACATCTGCCTGCCCATGGGAAGTGGTGAATTAATTCCTTGTTTTGCCTTGTTTGTGTGCATAGTTTTTGCTTTACCTATTAAACTGTCTTTACCTCAACTTCTGAATTTTCTCACTTCCACTCTTCCGATTCTCTCCCCCATTCCACTGGGGAGAAGTGGGATAGTGAATGCATGATGCTTAGTTGCCAACTGGGGTTGAACCGTGACACTACTCTGCTGGGATTGCTGTCTACAGGTCTCATGTGCAATACTGCCCACTGCAGAATGAATGTATATGAAATGATTCTCTGTACGTGTCTCACAGTCCACTAAACAACCATAAAATGAAATTAGTTTTTCTTCATTACCAACTCAAATCATATTCAAGTGAAAATATTATGAAAAATCATTCCTGATTATCAATTTTCTGACCCATCTACTATAGCCTGACTTGGGGTTTTTTAAAGGCAGTAGTTTCCGATTCAAGCAAATAGCACCTAGAAAAACTCTAAAGATTCCTCCCTCTCTCCTTTGCTTTGAGTATGATAAAAAACTTTGATTATAGTTGTAAATGTAAATGCTTACTCTTTAGTCATCCTATTGTATGTCTTTGTCCTTGTGTTATCTTACATACCTTCCACAAACTAGCTTTAGGTTTCCTTTTCTAGTGTACCATTTCCATTATGAGTAAGCCCTAAGGAGAAGATATTAAGATAAAATGTTTTCTCTGGTTTTGTCCACCTCTTCTGTCTTTTAATTTATTTAGATATTTAATCTTTACTTCCCGTTTTGCCTGAGAATACTTAAAATATTACAAAATCCTGATGTCTGCTTATTAAAGGGTGTGATCTTCTGTCCCGTTCTACATATTGGCAAATGATGATCTTGCATGAAGGCCTAGTAGACTTCAAATAAACAGATAGTGACATTTTACTCAATGCACATAGGTAGTTTAGTAACCCTGAGATTAGGTCAGTTGATTAGAGCATAGTACCAGTAACACTAAGGTTGTGGGGTAGATCCCCACATAGGTCATTAACTTCTGAGTTGTTCTCGATGATCCGTATGGGCTCCTTCCCACTCAGAATAATCTGTGAAGGTGAGGGAGAATAATTCTTTCATTGACTGAGTACTACATCAAGAAAGGAATTTCTGTAGACAGTATAACTTGAGTTGAAAACAATGCACTCAAATACATACAGCCTTCCAATGGCAACCATCAAAAGTTTTACATTTTCCTAGAGGAACACACATAAACATAGGGACAGATTAGCCTGGGGATGGATGGAGGAATTAGAAGATAAGTGACTTTATAGTATCAAGTTGAGTTATGCCAGATAATGAGTTTTTTGTTTGTTTGGTTTTTTTTAATTGGTGATTTATTTGTTTTATGAAAAGAAAAAAAAAGGGATAGATATAGCTTGCTGCCTTTCAAAAGAAAAAACCCTGCTCTGTTTCAAATTGGAAGCAGCATACAGCCAAATATTCCAGTACCTGGGAGAGAAATCCTTAGGTAAGATTCTTGTGCCAGGAGCTGGCAGCAGGAGCTGCAGGAGTGGCCTCTGAGACCTCTGACTACCCTGTGCCAGACACAGCCCATCCCAACAGACCCACTACAGGGCACAATTGAACCTCTCAGTCACACTCATGACATTTCTTGGAAAATGCCCAAGAATCACCAAAAAGAGAGAGGAGGAGAGAATAAAAAGTTTGATGAAGGCCACTGTCAGGTGAGGGGGAGGTGTTGATGTAACAAACCAACAAAATTAATTTAAATTTCTCCAGGTTGAACCTATTCTGACCAGAGCAATAACTGGTAAGTAATTTCCCTGCCTTCATCCTGACCCACAGACTTTCTCCTTCATGTTTTTCACATTTTCTCCCCTGTCCCATGGAGAGTGGGGAGTGAGTGAGTGGCCAGGTAGCTACTTGGCTGCTCACCTAGGTGGTCATGGACTCAAACTAGAGCACTATATGGAGCAAAAGCAGTTGCAGAAATATATGAGAACAGCAAGGGAAGCTGGAATTTGCCCCACTCCCTCCTTTTCTATAAGTCAACAATACATCAACAACTGCATCAGGTGAAGATCATCAGATTTAAAAGGTGCTTGTTGGTTTTTTCAGGCAAAACCAATAGAATTGATAAATATTGCAACTGGATGAGATAATATACACAATTTTGTCTTCCAGGGAGCTTCTCAGTAATTTTGGTGCACTGGCCAAACCAGATATTTTTGGCAGTTCAAAGAGGGGCCAGCTGAGCAGTGGTGCTAGCAGAGCAGTGAGTGTCACTTGTAGTTGTCATTCTTATTACAAAGCTGTTGGTCCCTCAGGAGGCCACTGGTGGAATTTAAAGCTGCCTTAACAACTCTGCGTTACTCTCAGCTTCCACCTTTCCACATTGGGTTGCTTAGTGAATACCATCTCTCTTGAGTATTTTATGGAAGAGGCAAGTTTATAACAGTATTTCGTTGAGAGACCAAAAATAGTACAATTAATGTAAATGTCATGATTTCTTAGTCACTACTTTTTTAATATTGGCACAATAGATTTACACTTCTGTTTAATAGACGAAATGGACTTAATGCTGCCAATTTTATAGCTTTTATTAATTGAATCTAAACCATGTTAAATAAACATATGGTTCTTTTCAGCTGTCTTTCATGCAAATAACAAGCAGAAATATTTATTTGTTTTCCCAGATATTAAATTTCTCTTGGCCAAATTGTGCCTGTGGGTATAACCATGCTGAGGGTGTTTAAAGTATGTTTTTATTTTCTGTAACGATTAATGTGTTAGGGAATCTAGGGAAACTTGCCTGAAGAAATTTTTCTTTATAGTGACAGGAACAAACCCCTATTCATGGAAAGGATAAAACAGAACAATTTTCATTGTCTAAAGAACATTATAAATTAATGAAACTCCAAAGACGGATCAGTTATTTTGTTTCAAAAAGTATTTGCTTGGATTTCTCATTAATAAAATATGAATTCAAGTATGAAAGTTGATAAAATTGATTTTGTACTAATCAACACATATTGCCTGCCTATGGCACTAATATTATGCTGATGTGCTCGGTAAGAGTGGTCTGAGATCAATTTGAAAACACTTAAAGCAATGTTCATGACTTTCAGCTGTGATGTTTTCAGACTGTTTGCTTTATAATTAACTAAGCCAACAAATTGTATGAAGAAAAAAAATATTAAACCATGCAGATTTTCTGAGAAGGAAACCGGAATATTATTAGCACTAAAGGTATTCATTATTCATCTGACACAACAAATTATGTAATTTTTTTATACGAAAATGCAACTATGGAAATGGCTTTAAGTTTTCTGGAATACAGAAACATCTGGATCTGGATGCATTTGGGCTATATTTAATTTGGAAATTAGTATTTTCTTGTCAACATGAACATTTAGATTGATAATTTTTTGTTTGTTTACCATTTTTTGTCATATTTATTTTCATTTGGACTATAAGATCTTTATGATCAGCACCATGCCTTCACATACTTTTGTATCAGCACAATAGTACTGTTATATGGATGAGAAGTTCTGAATTCACTTGTAAGATCTCACTGTGTAAGATCAATTACACAGTGATTGTAGTGACTGTTAGCAAATTCCAGCTTCCAGTGATCTGGGAAAGATTTTATTTTTATGTTTAATTTTAACCACAACTGAGGAAAAAAAAAAAGGCAATGTGTAGTACAAATGCTTATAATTAAACTGATGCTAGTTTAAACACTGAAAATGTTTGTAGAAGTCTAACTGCTTGATGAGGTGATGCTCCCTGGTTCATAAATGTTTCAATTTATAAAAAGCAAACAAACCCCAAAAAACCTCCATGCAGGAAATAACACTCCAGTACCCAAAAGTTCAGTAATTTCTTGTAACTAGATTTTCTTAGAACAATTAAATTATCCCAGAACACACATTTGAAACTACTAAGAAATATCTATAACCCAAAAAGCAAGACAGCTGATGCAGCCTTCCACAAGGGCCCAGAGCAGTGCAGAACAATCACATGTCTCCTTTGTGTTTACTCTTCAAAATGTTAACAGGTCTGACAGGGACTTAAATATTTAGAGTAGAAATTAAATTTTTATAGTTACTATGGGGACTGTGGGGAAACAAGTAATAGCAACCTTACAGTAAAAACAGCTTTAGAAGACAAGTGACATTTAGTTCATACAAGGCAGCATATGCTTTGTCTCCTTCCTTCAGCTGTGGAAATGCTCAGGCTTTGGCTCTGTTCCTACAAGATGATGACTACCCTCAACTTCAAGTTCTGTTCCCCTTGTTTACTGAAGTAAATCTGGAGACATCTCATTTATCAGGACAATTGCCACTAATTCACATCAATGTAGAGTAGCAGAATTGGGCATTTACTTAGGTTGCAGTGCAGGGTTCTTCAAAACATGTAGAGTAAGACCCTTAATTTGCCATATGTTTGAAACAGCAAACTACCACCAAGGAAATTAGCACATATCTTTGTAATTTTTTTTTTCTTGGTATAATTACTGATTTTTTTTCTCCCTCTCTTGTCATAACTTGCCTGTACAGATCAAAGACTGCATAAAATATGAAAAATATGCATAGGAACACCAGAGCGAGAACATGTTGAGGCATACAGCTGTATGGCTGGGACAAACCACGGGTCATGTGGAAGGCGATGCCTCCTGGAGCTCATTTGTCTACGAGGCTGTGCACAAACTCACACCTCACAGTGGGGTGCAGCACTGTCCCTCCGCACAATGTCTCTCCCTCGCTATAGCTTACCAGTGTACTGCCCCTTACTCTGCATCTTTGGAACAGCATGCAGACTCAGAGAAGATCAGGGGTTGAAGCATCAGTTCTTTCTGGCCCATATGCTGGAAAAAAGGACAAGAAAAAAGACAAGGCATGTTATCCTCCACACCTGAAATAAGGCAGCCAGGCATACTGCGGCTCAGATTTGTTAAGGTGTTCTTTTCATTAAACTAAAGATAAGCAACTCATAAAGAACAAATGTACTACAGAATTACAGTCTTTTATCTTGCTGAATTAAAATTGTTATTTATGTTTAACAATAATCAAAAGACACTGAAAGCACGTAAATAAATCATACTACAGTTGTAGATTACTTTGGTTTCTAAGTTATCTGTAAGAGCCACTTAGGATGTTAAATCATATTATTGGAAACTTTGTTAAACATCTCCTTATTTTCAGTTAATGCAGTTACTTTTATCCTTAAAACTACCATCACGACTGCTAGGTGAGTTATAAGTGATATATATATTGATATATATATATATATATATATCAGATGGAGATTGTAGTTACGTGCAGCTGAATCATTAACAGTCTAGTTATTTATCAAGAGCCAGATTCTATCAAGAGCTTAGTCACTCAGAGTGAGGCTTTTAAGTAGGTCTAATTTGGGACTTGGTGCTTCTGTGCAGTAGGGTGTTGGAGTAGGGATTTGTGTCCTGCACCAAGGGTAACACCATATTTAGAGTACTAAAGAAGTAACATCATGAATTATGTGTGTGGTTTAGGTATTCACATAAACTGCGAGGTTTTATTTTGTACTATTTATTTTATATAATAACACTGCATCTGCTATGAGAAGACGGTTGCATGAGATTTTTTGTGTTTGCTAATTATATGAGATCATCTTCCTACTCACACAGGAAAAATTAAGTTGTGGAGCACATACTTTTGAAATAACTTTGGCTTTGTTTAGAACATTTTTCCTTGAAGACACATCTCATATGCCAAAATCTGTTCTTTCACTGTTTGCAAATGTCATTTATCACTTCTATGAAGGTTTTGTCCTAAAGAAAACAATATCTAAGTATTGTGTTGATTTTCATGGATGTAAGCTCTTTATAAATATTGCAAATTTATTGCATGGTATCCAAGCACATAGGAAAATTGACAGCTTCTTTTCAAGAAGGGAAAACTGAGGCATCTATTGACAAAGGCCAAAACTATCAAGTGGCATCTAAACTTTCCACGCTTAATTTGATAAACCTACTCTTGTGTTGTGGGCATGTAGTATTTTGGGGGATTTTTTTTTTTGGGGGGGAGGGGTGTTTGTTTGGGGGGGTATTTTGTCTTTTTTGCTTGGTTGGTTTGGTTTGTTTTTGTGGTTTTTTTAATTTTTTTTCCCCTTGATAGGTTAATAATTCTGCAGTGCTGCACGTGTTCAAAATTGATTCTGGTTACATTTGGATGCAGTCATGAATACTCACTAATTCTACAAATGCAGTTCCAGACATCTCATACTAAGCATATAGAAAAGGAGGAAGACAAGATTAATGATAATTCATGTTCCACTTGCTAAGCATCCTATTCATGGACAAGGTTTCTGTCTAGTTGTCTATACTAAATTTTTCCTAATTACAAAATAGTCTCTTTTCCTGTCCTTGCACCATGAATTCCCTCTCAATCACAGCAATGACTGAAGCATAGCTAAGATTGTTCTCTAGTACACAAATAACATTCATTCTCTGAATTCTGTTTTTCTGAAGTCATATCCAAGTAGTTAAATTGCAATTAAATATTTACAAATAATTAAAGATTGCGAGTGAAAAGCATAATGGTATCAAGTCACCTCCTGGATATGAAATTTATAAAAAAACACGTTATCATCTAGAAAATTATATGGTAAGTTAGAAAGAAAAAAAAGAGTAAGGAAGGAAGGACTAGAGGAAACAAACACAATTAAAGAACAATTAAAAGGAAGAACAAGTAAAAATTATTCTTTAACAACTTTTTTAAAGAATTAAAACTGATGTAAAATACAGCACTGTCTGTGCTGTCTGTTAGCATTTAATGTGCATCATCAATTTACATTTAGGCAGCTTTACTCCATGGCAGAGATTGCAGCTAGCAGAAAATAAATAAATAAATAAATAAATAGAGTTAACTAAGGAATTTAAATAATAATGTAATTATTTATCAAATAATTTGACAAATAGTATTTTGACTGCTACAGAATTGGTTGACTATCATAAGAAGTATTTGTTGAATAAATTAGTCAATAAAAAATGACAAAAATTTAGTGAGTAACACATTTGATAAATAGTATTTAGCAAGCTCAACTGCATACATAATTTTATTTTCTGAATCCTGAATTAAGTAATTTTCTTAAAAAGCAGAAATAGTCAATTTTTTTTCCCTCCAGCTCTCCTATGGTCAAGTGGGAACTGCTGGGTTTTTTTCTTGCAATACTGTTCCTCTACTTGTACGTGAATGAAACTGAAAATTAGATACTTGCCCTAGGAAAAACATATCTGATAGAGTTCATGACATTAAGGTGTGAGGGACTGGAAAAAGTTATGAAAAAGTTATTAAAAAGTTATAAATGGCTTAAAACAATCCTGGGTAGGGAGGGGGCAGGACAATTTCTGCCAAGTCAGGATGCTGCACTGCCTGATCATAAGCCTTGAGCCACCGGTGCAACACTGGTGCAGCTCTCAGTCACTGGCACATCCAGGAGTGCTGCCCCATACCCCCTGACCCTGGAGTTTTTAGTCCAACACCATGTTTGCTGTTGATTAAATGTGTGTTTTAAACTTTTGTCAAGTTCCCTTATTTTCCAAAGTTTGCCAGTAAAGTGTGTTGTTTTGACCCCCTGAGAGGTGTTGTAACGTCTCTCCTGTGGGCGGTCTCAAGGTATAAATGAACTGAAGGCCTCTTTTAATGGATCCATTGGACGAGTTTTGGGAGCCTTATATATTTTTAATGTAAAACCCCTTCTATGAGCTCATGATAAGAGCCTGGGGTGTTACATAAGGACAGGAAAGTTTTCATCTTAGGTTTAAAGTTATGGCAAGTTTTTGTAGTGTTCCACATTTTAAACATAGTGGAAGTTGTTGCTTAAATTCAAAATCCAATTTGAATTGCACCTCTTTTCTTTTTGGTAAATGCGCAGTGATGATTGTAGACATATGCAGACATACTAAAAGCACTATTTCTTACCATAAAAATCAAACATTCCAATACAAACGAGAAATGAGGATTACATAAAAATAAAAAAACACCAAAACTCTCATGTTTAAAACTTACTTTATTTCAAATTAACATTTTTCGTTTCTTTAATTCAGTAGAGTTTTAAGCTTCTTCAACTGAGTAGGTGATGAACTTCCATTACTCTTTTCTGTGTGTATGTGCGTTCTTTCTTCCTATAACCTGAGAATTACAACTATTAATTCTCTCAAAATGTTTAGGAGCAACACTAGAAAGAAAAAAAGAAGATTGTGTTGGTTATTTGAAGTCATATGTCATCTTCATTCTCTCTCTATGAGATATTTCAAAGATTTTTCTAAGACATTTTAAAATCATCTCCAAAGGGATGTTATTTAATGCCCTTATGTAGGAGGTCAGTATATCTGGCTAATACTGTTCTCCCTTTACTCTTCAGATGTCCTGGTTAGTGCTTGCAGGTATAAAAAATATGAATTCAGGAAGAGATGTAGATCAGAAGAAGAAAACAAATGTCAAGACTGAGAGGCCCCCTTGGCCTTGCAGAACTTGAAAGGGAAGGGTGGGTACAGTAGCAGAGATTCTCTGACTGTGTGGGTCCTCAGGCACCAGCGGTTCCTTAGTGTGTGCTGTGCCCTACATGAACCTCATGTTTTAATTTTTCTGCAGATTGAAATATTTTGCTTGCTAAAGTTTTTTCACCTGATAGAACATATCTGAATGAAACCCAGTGGTTTTTGATTTAAGACAGGACAGACAATGTAGTAATTGAAATTTCTAAGGAAGGATGGCACAGCAGGGGTTAGAGATGAAAAGGTGTTTTTGAGGCCTTGGGCTGCCAGTGTGTCTGGCTTATGCTGCAGCTCCCTGTGGGCTGCTTGAGACCCTGCAGAATGTTCCATCTTGTTTTACATTCACATCTTCTTAGGAAGAAATTGTATGTGTAGGATCATGCAATGGTACTGCTGGATTCAATTTGTATGATATGATGAAATTTCCAGAGGAATAAACACTTTGTGTCATCTTATACAGAAGGAGTTCAGTTCTGACATTAACTGTGGAAGGATGAAACTGTATAAAGAATCTGTCAAAAAAAGAGTATATTTTGCTGTACTGTAGTGATATAAGCAGGATGAATACTCCCTTCATTGCAGTCAATGAGATATTTATGCTTGGTTTAGTAAAGTCAGGAGGTCATCACACACAGAGTTAAATCAGATGTTAAAATAAACCTTTGTCCTTCTTTGGATTCAGCAAATATTTTAACCATCATTTAAGTTAGATAAAAATATTGACAGTGTGCATTTAAACATCTGCTTGGATAGTTTAACTGTTAATACAAAATCATGTTGTAGTACTCCAGACTAGTGAATGTGGAGTGAAAAGTCCTAATAGCAACAACTCATAATTTCTTTGTGATACACAGAAGTATATTTTACCAGTTTCCTCATGTTAGCTTAAACAAAATAGTGAACAAACTAATAAAACCAACCAAACCAGATAAACATTAAATACAATACCCCCAAATAAACTATCTAAACCGTACCTTTACTCCTTAATCTATAAACAATGCTGCATCAGGAAGCAAATGAGAGAGCAGCTGCCATTAACCCTGCATGTGTTAGCAGTATCGGTGTATCAAGCTGCTGCATGTGCTAAAGCTGCAGTGCTTCTGGCATAGGTCCAATCAGGTTTAGAGTGATGACAACGGGATTCACTGGCCTGCACAATTAAATGGCTGCACACATTTCAGCTGTCATCGAATGTAACAGCTCTGATGAATGTCACAGTCACATGCAAGCTTGTGGGGTGTGTTATCTCACTTTCCCTCTCGCTGCATATAGAGCATATGAAGTGAAAAATATCCAGAGGACCTCCCTGAGTACAGAAAAGAGTCACCACAGTGTTACTTTTTTTTTCTTTTTGTTGAAGCTGCAGGGTTAGGATGTCTGTTTATTTCAGTGAAGAAACTAGGGATTTAAAATAAAACCTCCTTAAATTTGGTGTCTTAATTATTGAGTGCATTCACATGTCATTTCTGATTTAACCACAGGTAGTCCGCCTTCTAGCTGTCATGTTGTGCTTTCAGGATAAGCTATACCAGTTTAGACAAGTATGTTTTCCTCATGTTCAGCTACTGAAATTTAGAAATGAAGTAACGGATTCAAACCAATGAAAGCTGTTTAATTTTGTTAATGAAAACTGGAAGTGTCCCACATGTTATGCTTTTGAAACTGTCATATCCTTGCCCAAAGCTGAAGTCATAAACTGCACAAAATGCACTGTATGGACTTTGAAATGGAGCCACTCTAATTCAAATAGCATATATATATATACCATGGCCAGACAGTAGGTAATATGTTTTTATAGCCTTGTCACAAAGACAAAAAAAAAGTTAGACATGAGTTTTAGACATTGACAGTGAACCAAGGACTGTTGCTATTAAAGTCTATGTCAAAACTTCCACTAAAACTTCCAGAGCAGAGTACTGACATCTTGCAATTCCAGAACAAATTTAATCATTTTGCTGTTTCAGTTGCATTTTCCCCCTAATGTTTCTGCATCTTTGATTATAAAGATCCACTGACTTTTTCTCTCTCAGTTGGTTCAGAAAAAGCATCTTATTAATGAGAACAGTAGCTTTGAGTTTTCAAGCATAGTTTTTCACAGTACTGTTCTGAACCTTTTTTAAATTATACTATTAAAGTTTGTGCCCTGACTGTGCCATGCCACAGAGAACTCAATTTTTTTTTACACACAGGGTGATGAGAGAACATTAAGAAGGAGATATGAAAGCTTGTGAGTGTAAAGACCAAAAAAAGGGAGAGAAAAGTGACACGGGGTAGTCTAATGGAGGAAGGGTTGAAGGAGTGAAGGGCAAAGCACAGACTTAAACCAAATGGAAAGAACAAGAAGAAGTAGGAGAGGATTTGTCAGAGAGGCTAACTTTAATCCCAACATACCAGCTAACAAATTGAGTTTCACTCTACACTTACATGGCATGTAAAAACACATAGATGTAAATATTTTAATGCATGTAAATACATGTATTAAGTAATAATCAAAGAAAAATGTGAGTGCATGCAAATAAGTAAAAATATTGACATGTAAAATATTTACACTGACTCCCTTTCTGCATGAAGAGGGGAAAGAGAGTGAGTGAGTGACACAGCATGCCTTACATTTCTCATATGAAGATGAGCACATTTTCAGGGAGTCTGTTGACATTTGTGCAAAATTGTTGTTTCATAGGAACAAATGGAAAGCACAGATAAAAAAGGGGCTTAGAACTGTGCCTCTAGAACAGTCCAAGGGTTGATTTGACCACATACTATAACATTTAAGAACAAGTCCAAAGTGATTGCTCTGTTATTTCAAGGCAAAAAATTAGATTTTATTACATGAAAAGAAAATAATGCCAGGGTAGTCATGCTAGTAAACCAAACACTTTCTGGAATATCTGATGATGCTCTAACTGAAAAACATGAACTTCCCTGTAGATTAAAATGTAAATTTTATTGAGCAAAATCAGCAATGCATGAAAGAGTAGGCTTTCCACTTTCTGCAGAAACCCTGCAATTAATCCCTCAATACCTTCAAGCATCCTATTCTTACCTCCCCATAAAATATCAGAGTGTGGTCACCCCTTTCCAGTGTTAACTTTTGAACTGGAGATGTCTTCACACTGTCAATTGTTGGTCTAAGTGATTTTGGTAAATTTAATTCGAGCCTATCACTCTGAAACATTGTGGGCTCAGCATGATGGGTTTGGCTGGAGTAGAGTGGCTCGTATGGGGCTGTGTTTTGGATTTATGCTGAACACTGGGTTGATAATACAGTGATGTTTTTGTTACTGCTGAGCAGTGCTTACACAGAGACAAGGCCTTGGCTGCTTTCCATGCTGCCGCACTGGCAAGGAAGTTGGGGATGCGTGGGAGACTGGGAGGAGACACAGCCAGGACATGTGACCCAAACTGACCAAAGGGATATTCCATACCATATGACATAATGTTCAGTATATAAAATGGGGGGAAGAAGGAGAAAGGGGGGGATGTTTGGAGTGATGGTGTTTGTGTTCCCAAGTAATCATTGCCTGTGATGGGGCCCTGCTCTTCTGGAGATGACTGAACACCCACCTGCCCATGGAGAGCAGTGAATTAATTCCTTGTTTTTCTTTGCTTGTGTATGCAGCTTTTGCTTTCCCTATTAAACTACCTTCATCTCAACCCACAAGTTTTCTGCCTTTTACTCTTTCAATTCTCTTCCCAATCCTGCTGCTGGGGGAGTAAGTGAGTGGCTGTGGGGGCTTGGCTGCTGGCTGGGGTGAAACCATGACAGCTCAACAAGACCTACTCAGTAGCTACTAACAAGGAAACAAGTCTGGTTTGTGGTCTTTTAAATATATGAAAGTTAAAAGAAAAAGCCAGTGCAATCACTGTAATGGCATAAGAGTTGAGAAATATAAGACATGTACATTGACAGCTTTCTTATTATTCTTAAGTATGTTTAGAATCAGAGATTAATTTGCTACTTTAAAAGTAGCAAACTTTTATAAAAAGTTTACGGAAAGGTGTTTCTTGCATTTGCAACTGAGAGCCCTCCTGTTGTTTCTTATGGAGTTTATTCTCGTAGTAAGGGATTATAAATAGGTTATTAATATAAGCATGAAACATAGACCTTTTGAATTAACAGAGATTGTCACATTCAGATATGACATTTGCCATTTTTTTCTGTTTTATTGGTATTACCCCAGGAAGTGGAGGCCATTTTAATTCTGAATACTGACAACTAGTGGAACAGAGGTGAATAATGTGTTTCCTAGCTAATCTGAGCGAGGAGCTGCAAACATGATGCACAGTGTTTTGTTTTCTTGCACAAGATCTCTGGGTAGACTGGGAGATGTCATAACTACCAAGCTAAGGCAGGTGGTTATTCTCCCTAGGTTCCCTCTAGAAGCAAACTAGAAAGAGGAGGATTCTTTAGATGTTAATGCAAGGAATATTTCTTGTAGGTTCCTTAATAGTACAATAAATATCTCAAATGACTAGAAAACCACTAGAAAAAGTACTTAACTCACTTAGCTTTTTAGTTTGGTGCCCAGAGTCAGATGATATGAAAGCTCTTGCATTATGTGTAAGATATTGGATTCAAATCTTACTGAATTATTGATACGGCTTGGATCCAACTCACTGTGAGTGAGTATGTGTGTGTGGGGAAGGGGCCTAAGGCCTGCTGAGAGCACATGGCCTGCAGCCAACAGGGCCAGGCCTCAGAGAGCACATGGAGAGCCGGAAGGGCTGCAGCCAACACGGCTGTGCCCGTGCAGAGCACACGGTATCACTGAATATAGCTGAGCTGTCAGTCAAGGAAGGCCAGCCTGTAGCCCGCCCACACCACGACCCTGGAGCCTGCCATGGCTACAGCACACTTCCCTCTGGCCTAGAAGGCACTGAGTGGTCAGTGACTGGATATCCTACCTGGGAGGGAAAACCAAACAGTATAAATATAGGAGGCTCCATATGAGCACTCTCCTGTTCACCTCCTGTTCCAACCTGCACCATGTGCACCACTGAATCATGTCATTAACTACTTTTCTTTCCTCACTCTCCTTCTCTTTTTCTCCTTCTTTCTTTACTCTTTTAATCTGTTTTCTTCTTTACTCTTTTCTTTCTCCTGTGGGTAACTTAAAACCAAGGAACTGTGTTTTGTTAAAGCTGGCATATTGATTGTTTATAGTGAGTGTTTTCTGTGGAATGGGTCTTTGTGCTGGCTGTTTTAGCAAAATATTTTTCTTGGTTGTATTTTATTCCTGTAAAACATTTTGCCAAAACATCATATTTTTCTCAATAAATTAAAAGAAATTCTCTTAGATAAAGCACAGCTGCGTTTGTCCGAACACAAACTCAAGGCTATAATGAACCAAAAGGCTTTTAAAAAGTCTTAAATAAGTGTAATCATTCTGGGCAGCCTACGGCTTAAAATCCAGAGTGTACCATTATGCTATCTTTAAAATGTTGCCACTGCTTCACTTTTAAGGCATGGACAACAAAAGCATAGGAACAGATGCAATTTAGTGTCATCATACTCTGTGTGATCCTAATAGTAATATCTCTGTACTCCAGCTGTGTCCCCACAGTTCTGCTAGGAAGAATTACCAAATTTGAACTGCATGTTAAAAAGCCATCTGGACACAGTCCTCTCTAGAACCACCACCTCCACTCTAAATGGCCCTGTTTGAGTGTGCGAGGTTGGAGTCAGACAAGATGATGCCCAGAGGTCTCTTTCAACCTCAAAAATGTGATTCTGTGATTCTTAGTTTCATGAAAATACTTGTCATTCTCATTTAGATGTTATGAAATAATAGTAATTTTGATTATATATTAAAACACATCACCTGAAGATTCATGAAGGTCTGTTCTGGGATTCGTAAGACTACAAAAAACTCCTATAGCATTGTTTACACCTATGTTTTGCTGCTAACTGCAGGTCACTAAGGATAGATAATGTCCCCGTCTACTGAAAAACAATGAGGAAATGTTGCATGCACATCTTGACTGCTTCTGCTAAGCTACATGCAGTGCTACAGGCTGGGGACAAAGTGGCTGGAGAACATCCAGGCAGAAAGGGACCTGGGAGTTTGGATTGACAGGAAGCTGGACATGAGCCAGCAGTGTGCCCAGGTGGCCAAGAAGGCCAATTGCATGCTGGCCTGTATCAGGAACAGTGTGGCCAGCAGGACCAGGGAAGTGATTCTTCCTCTGTACTCAGTGCTGGTGAGGCCACACCTGGAGTACCGTGTCCAGTCCTGGGCCCTCAGTTCAGGAAAGATATTGAGGTGCTGGAGCAGATCCAGAGGAGGGCAACTAGGCTGGTGAAGGGACTCAAGCACAAGACCTATGAGGAGAGGCTGAGGGAGCTGGGGTTGTTCACCCTAGAGGAGACTCAGAGGAGACCTCATCACTCTTTACAACTCCCTGAAAGGAGGTTGTAGCCAAGTAGGGGTTGGTCTCTTCTCCCAGGCAACCAGCAGTAGAACAAGAGGGCACTGTCTTAAGCTCTGCCAGGGGAGGTTTAGGTTGGATATTAGGAAGAAATTTTTTACAGAGGGAGTGATCAGACATTGGAATGGACTGCCCAGGGAGGTGGTGGATTCACTGTCCCTGGACGTTTTTAAGCTGATGTTGGATGTGGCACTTGGTGCCATGGTCTAGTAGCCACAGCAGTGTTGCATCAAGGGTTGGACTTGATGATCTCAGAGGTCTTTTCCAACCCAGTTGATTCTATGATTCTATGATTCTATGATTCGTCTGATCAAGCATTGCATTATACGTTAACACCAGCTTTTAAATAATTTAATGATAATAAAGTTCACTGTATACTACAGAGACTGAAACATAAAAATTAAAAGTATTTTGTACAATTTGAAAATATTTTTTGGGCAATATCTTGAATTAAATATATTAAATGCGTGGTAGTAGTTAATGCTAACATCCTAGCATGAGCAACCAGGGGAAATAGAGATTACATAGAAGATATATAACTGTTACACAAAACTATTTATATTTCTTTCCAGAGTCACTTGTAATATTTATTAATAATAAAACCATTTTTGAGCCATTTTTGCATGTGAATTTGCAGGGGTAAGATATCCATGTTCTTCATTCCTGAGCAGGAAAGTCAACATTAATGGTAAGGCAATAAAATTTCAGTTTTCTAATTCATGGATAAATTGGTGAAACTCATGGCACTGGAGCTTAATGACTGTGGCTAATCAAATGTATGATGTTAGAAAGAAGACAAAAAATAGTTGTACTTGGTTTTTTTTTTCTCTTTGTCAGGGATGATACAATATATTCTGACTTCACAGGATAAAATATATTCTGACTTCACAGAAGAACTAAAAAAATTTTGAATGATGCATGAAATAAAAAAAAAAAATCTGACCTACTGCTTAGAGAAAATGCAGTCAGCATTGTGCTTTCATATTTGGGAGAGATGTGTCTGTTAGCTGTGAAAAATACACTCTGACAGAACAAAAAAAGCTCAGACATCTTCACACTAAAAGCCTACTCCTAACCCATATCACAATATTTTCTGCTTTCTTTGCCTTCCTTAGGTAATCAATAGCTTGGAATCACTTTAAAACAGAAAACCTGCTTTCTTACAAAAACTCCAACTCTCCAACTGCCCTTTTTCACCTTGAAAATGAAAGGTAAAATATAGAAAACTTATTTCAGTTGAACCTTGGAAAAGTCTTGAGAACTTCTAAGTAATTTCTTCAATTATGTCCTTTTCATTTGACTATTTTTTTACTTTTTCTCACATTTAAACCATAAACTGGTTTGTATAAAAAATATAAACTAGAGTTAGAAAAGTTAGAAAGGTCAGAAGACAAAGAAAGCAACTTCTCAAGGAAACAGCTGGAGTGCTTTCAGTGGCAGAGAATGTTCTTGCTGAAAATTTGGTGGCAAAATCAATAGTGGTAGGAAGTTTACACTTTTACCACTTTAATGATCATACATTCAGCAAAAAGTTTAGAGTTCTAACAGCATTATCAGAATGGAGGTTCCTCTGGAAAAAAAAAACCAAAAAACCAGTAAAATGTCTATCAAAGGCTTTGGCTTTTATTTTCTGCACTCTTATATGGAGAAGGTCTGGTTATACATCTATCGTGAAAGTATTATTCATGATTAGAGACCATATGGTGCAATAGAAACATGCTTATGATAAATTAGACTCAGACTACTAGCTAGGAATAAAAAGTGCATGGGGTACTTTTCTAATTGGCATGTGAGAGTTTTGCCAGCAATCAGATTGCAAATTTTCTGTGGCTTGTACTGGTACAAAAGTAGTGAATAAAGCAAAAGAAAGATTCTTTTGGGAATCCAAACCTTGCATCTCTGGGTAGCTTTGAATCAATCTATTCTTACAAGTCAAGCTCCATCCCTTCATGCAAGCCTAGTAAAACACCAGATCTCTATGTACTGCCTTACTCTTGCATCTTTTTCCTGTTCTTAAAGGAAATGTGTACTTTTCTGCATATATATAGGAAAAACAGGAAACATCTACAAAATAATTCAGAAATAACACTTAGTTCATGAAAATTTATGTCTATTTTATAGTTACTCTGCAGAAAAATATGTAAATCCCTTTATGAGAAGAAATCATTGCGGTTGATCTACCAGTATTTACCAAAGAGAGTTGCTAGGAAAAAAAACATTACTAGAATTTCTGTCATCTCTGATTTATCAAGTAGTCTGTGATGCTTACAGGCATTAGTTACCCTTAACTGAGAAACTTGTATAATAATTATTTAGGAGATTAATATTTTAATTTTATGAATAGGCAGTTTTGTTTTAAGATGTATCTTATAATGTCTATTGCTAATAAGTGAAAGTCCACTCAAAAATATGTTAAAAAGTTGTTACAAATAGAGACTTTTTTTATCTTTTGCTATCCCTCTGTTGGCTGTTATTGTGAGTTTACTTGTGTCTTCTCAATTAGGGCCACTATATGTCTAAATATCAAACAGATAGGAAGTGAGAATCCTGAACAAGATATTTTGAGAGAGAATTTGGAATAGAAAAACGTAGATTTTGAAAAATTGAACATAACCCTGAAAAATTTCTAATTCCTTTCTTAAACTGTAGGAGGCTAAATGGGGGAAATAAAAGAGGCTCAGAAAGAGAGAGAGATACAAAGAGCTTTTCCTCTGCTTGCAGAAGGATGGATCAGCTTGGCTCTTCACCTCTCTTATTTAAGGATAATGTGAGTCTGATATTAATGCAGAAACTGAACTCATGGACATCAGAATAATATTGACTCCAAATGAATGGGAGCAAAGTTCCTCCGTTGGCTGCAAGGAAACAAGCTGAAACAATCTCAGAAGTTTCTTGTGCTGTTCCTGCACATTGGGAATCCCTCCTTTAGCCTTTTTAGTTTTTTGACTATCCTTAACCTGAACCTCTAATGTCTCAGTTATAACAAGGACAATATAAATACTATAGGACTCATCAAGACAAGGACAGAGATACTGACAAAAGAGAGTCAGCATGGTTCAACAACACAATATTATTAACTCTGGCTTAGTACAAAATATATGTGACACAGGCTGGCATTTGCAAATGCATGTAGGTGTTTCTGCACTGTGCTTCTTATAGTCTCAGTCCTGGGGAGAACTGACCAGCTTCAGTGCTTGATCAGTTCTTACCACACCACGTCTACCCTTCCACTGTAGCTTAAGTAGAGCTGAAGTGAACACTGGAAAAAAACTGGGCCTATTTTCAGAGGCAGTTAAGATTCACCTAAGCTTATTAAAGGGAAACTGATGTGTTGATATTTCTGTAAGTACTTTATCTGAGAATGTAACTCAGTATTCAGTATAAAATGAACAAAAACACAAAGCTACTGCTAGGGAGATATAGGCAAAGACATAATATTGTGAAGCATCTTGGAATTTTTGGCTGGCCTTTTGAATCCTAGCTGAAAACTAAACCAAACCAAACCAGAAAATAACATAAACCCAACCAAGCACTCTCCCTCAAATTCACAAAAAACACCATAAAACTTTTTTCTAGAATACTGTTTTATCATAGAATTTTCCTAACTTCTCATACCAGCTAAAATTCCTTTGAATGTCAGTGTAAACTACAATTATAAAATATTTTTTCTAATATTTCTCAAAAAGAAGTCTTCATAAGGAAATGAAAACAGACTTGATATTTGTTTGAAGGGAAATTATGTTGCATATGATTTTGAAAGTGATAATAACTACACATTCACAACAATAAATATTTCAGGATAGCCTGTCATGCATTTCAAATTCTTGGCTTCTCTATCTGACATGTGTCCTATTTAAATTAAAGCTGTACAGCAGGAATAGAGAAGTTTCTCAGACAATGTAATCAGTATAGATCCAGCTAAGTCAATTGACCAGAGCTAGATAGAATACAAATTAGTTGAAGTAATCTTGTTTCTGATTTAGGTTTTAAATAGTTAATTTACAATTCTTCATCTACTTTCCTTGTGACTCTTATTCATAACCAAATTGGGAAACTGTGAATGAATCATACAGAACTCTATCAGATAATCTCCTGTTTCTGTTAGTTCTTATTGATTCAAGTGCTGTGGCAGGCACAGATTCAGACACTGTCTCCTTTTTGTCCCCTGCTTTTCTCAGCATCTTTCTTTTCCCTGTCATATCTCTTCTCCTATCTTATATTGTATATCCTGTGGCATCTGAAAGAATGAGACTTTTTTTTTTTTTTCTACTGAGCTGCTGTGTAAGTGGAAGGAGTTTATATTTGAGAAGCTCATGAAAAAGCATCTCCAAGAACACAGAAAATGGAGTAGAAAAGTACTCAGTTGATGGAGATAAAACGGGTGGGATAAGATGATGAGTATGCAAGTAAAATATAAAAAGAAAAAAAACCCTAGTATTACAAGGGCATAGCTGTGGAGAAAGCTACAGCCTGGAGAAACAGGAAAAATGAGACCAAGTCAGATGAAAGAAAAAAGAGCAGCAGGAGTTTATCTGAGGCTGAATAAAATCCCAAAGTGAACACATTGGAATTGTCTATTCATCCATCATGGTGGATTTGACAGATTCCTCTTAAAGTATCAAGAATTACTTTGCCAGACTGTGAGGCAGTAAAAGAATTAGAATATGAAAGGATTTCAAGTGTTATTTTTCTCATCTAAAAAAAATAAAAGTAGGTGGAAGGACTGAATAAACTGTGATAATAGATGTGGAGATAAAATAACATTGACTAGATTTTCAAGACCTTCAACCATATATAGATGTTCAGAAACACAACACTGAGTGGATGAAGTCCATTTTGGAGAAAAACAGCCTTCAGATTGCCATGATTGCTAAGATCCTGAAATTCAAGGGGTACAAGTTTGCACTCACTACGTGATTGTCATGCCTACTTTTAACATACAAAAAAAAAAAAAAAGGGAAAAAAAGAGTCACATGGGACTTTGCTATAGATAGAAAATGATTGTGAGGGAGGAAGATTTAATAACACAATATCAAATTAGATGACAAATGTTCATGAAAGAATTGCACATAGATAGTTTTGTGTAGTCAAAAAGAAACAACTGAAAAGTTTACAAACAAGTCCAAAGACAGACCCAGGTGGGTAAACAAAGAGAAGAACCAGAACTACATGTGTGAAGTGCATATTATATAGATATTTGAAACATACTGGGCTAGTCATTAAGTGGAACTCAATTAGTAAAAATTAAAAAATCAAGAAGCATTATAAAAGTGTTCAAGGAGGAACAAGCATTGAAGAGCTGAAAAAAAACCACAGAAAAAAATGGAATGAAAATATAGTAATAGCAGAATTAGCCTGGATCAAAATAATTTTAAAAAAGGTAAAAAAATTGTAAAAGGCGTGGCAGGTTGTTTTCTTTTTAATTATTCATATTAATGAACAAGTAAGAGATGACTCTATATTAGATTCAGTTTTGGTAAGAATTAATTGAGACTTACTGAGTGAAGATAACATCTGTTTAGGTGACAGTAAGTTAATTCACAGCTCTGCTGGGCAGGGCATGTCTCAAGGATGAAGGACCACCGCCTCCCTAAGATCTTGCTTCATGGTCAACTTGTCACTGGCTGCCGCATGAGAGGAGCTCCGAAGAAAAGACACAAGGACTCCCTGAAACAACATCTCAGCCTTGGCCATATTGATCACCATAACTGGTCTACTCTGGCCTCCAATCGGGAGGTCCGGAGACACACCATCTACAACGCTGCTGATGCCTTTGAGAAAGCACGCAGGATCACTCTCGAGGAGAAAAGAGAACACAGAAAGAACCGTGCCCTGCAGAATATTCCACCTAAGGAGTCTTTCTGCTGTGCCTTTTGCAACCAGTTGTGCCTGTCTCATACTGGCCTTTTTAACCACCAGTGCACTTATAACAAATGTGGGTAGAGCCCTCCCCAAATCTTCATTTGCGAAGCCTAGCCATGATGATGAAGTTAATTCAGTTTTTTACTTCAGTAGGTGGAAAAAGGCTGTGTGATAGGTCTTCAAATTCAGAAGATGATGAGCGTCCATGAAACCGCAAATTTCTTCACGCTAGAAAAACTGTGTATAGAATATGAAACTGTTATATGCCTGACAATCTTAATAAAGGTGCATTGTACTGCCAGTAGTGAGTTTTAGATTTAAAATCATGGTTTATTTACTTTCATTTCTTTTAACCAGGTGTGAGAGACTGAAATAGTTAATGGCTTAAACATCGTTAAGATCACCAAAAGACTTGTCCATTGTAGCAAACTGTGCAGAGAAGCAACTTCTTACTGAAGCCCACCCCTCCCTGAATATACTTACTAATTTGGACTGTGAGGGGCACTCGAGATAAGATAAAGGTGGTACTATTGTCCAGTTATCCCAGGAGGAGAACATATCCACAGGTGTGAGAGACTGGAATGCTAATGGCTCAAACAATCAGGGTGCAAGCTGACTATGTGCAAAGTAACCACCCAGGTGCTGAGGGCATGCACAGCCATTTCAGGCTACAACCTGGGTGTTGAATGAGACAAGGAGAGAGGCAAATCCTGCAAGGTGGGTTAATGTTTTTTTGTCTTTACACAAATTACTCAGCTGTGATAACACCCAGGGAACTGCCAGAACATTCACAGGAAGCCTGAAGATAGATATTCATCTCTGCTGTTGGGCCATAATGGGCCATGATGGACTCAACTGTGCTGACACAACAGGCATCTCTAATATCTTAGAAGATGTCAAAGACTCACAGAACCTCCCTTGATCCACTATTACATCATCCATTGTAAAACTCCCCCCTCCACAGGACATACCAGGGCATTTCTACCTAGCCTTAGCCTAATAAATACACGGACTATCTTCCCTTACCACATAGGTTTCTTCTCTCACCACAACAGACTTCTTCCCTCACCACACGAGGCCTTCCCTCAACACCCTGGACTTCCCTCGACGGATCCATGCTGCAACCATCACTTTGACAAGACTGCAACTCTCATGCCTGAGAAGACCACAAGAAGAGAATCAATGGGATGCTGCTGGAACCCATGATATGGTGATACTTTTTCTATTTAATCCATCTCTCTGTCACTCTCTTTGTCTCTCCCCACTCTCTCTTTTTCCTATTTCTTTCTATCTCTA
>NW_016690193.1:6867901-6950385 GCF_001604755.1 Lepidothrix coronata
ACTTCACATTTACTGTTAAATAAAAAGCTGTAATATTGACTTTGGCATATGATTTCATTTGCACCTTAATTCAGGCAGAGGCATCTCTCTAATAATTTAAAGAACTGAATGATAACACCTGGAAATAAGACATTTGGGTTATCTGATTCTGCACTGAAAGCTTATAATGTGAATATCACCACTTTCTTTACTTTGTCTGGGGCATTTGTGGTGGTTAACTATTGTCAGTATAACTTCAGAGTTCTTGCAATTATTTCGAAAAAGCATGCTGCTGTTATAATTGCTAACTACATATCATTTCTCACTGTTCTTAAGTGGAACCAATTTTTATGACATTTCCAGATAATCATGTCTTAAACCTTTCTGAAGAAAACTTGAATTTTAATAAAGTATTCCTAGCTTCAAAAACATGAACTTTCCAATACACAGATTGAGAGCTTTAGATTTAATGCACTTACTTGTTGCTGAAAGGTGTGAGAGGGTCAGGAATGAAAATACAGATACTGTGCTAATGCTGGCAGTTTCAATCCTGCATCTGTTGGCATCTCCATATTGCAGATGAACTCTGATAAGTTATACCAATTTGTAATTCTAAAGCAGTCCCATGGGGATCTTTTTTTGCATTTTGGTATGTATCTGTAGTGATATAATCCAGCAGTTCCCTTTTCATAGCAAATGTTCAGACACTTTTTTCACTGTAATTGTCATGCTGTAGATGAAGACTGCATTAGGATTTGAGAAAAGGCTGTTGAGTGCATCCTTTATGATAGCTGTCACCTCAGCTAATGTATACTTTGATTCTGTTAGTCCAGGCACTACGTGAAACAGTATAGATACTTATTTGATTTGATTCACATGAATTCATAAGAAAAAACCTGACAAGTATCTCAAGAGGTCAGTTCCTCTGCTCACCCCAAAGACTGCAAAGATACACAGAAGACTCCATACAGAGAAACATACGGTTAAAATTCTGTGTGCCACACTGTTAATATATACTTATGATAGACTCCCTAATGCCTGATGATAATTTTTAGTTGTGATTATACTGTATGCACAAAATGTACAAGATAAAACATTTAAGAGGAAAATTAACATGTTAAGTAAAACAAAGTTGTTTGTGTAATTTTAAAAACTATTGATTATTCTGGTCTAAAGCTCTTTTTCCTTGCTTGCTTAGATTACATTTTACAAGAAAGAATCATACTATTTTTGCAATATCACATTGTGGGAAAAAAATCCCTCTTTTAAATTTAGAAAGATGGCATAAACTCAGGGAACAAAGAAACAAAGAAGAATTTATTCGGCATGCTGGGTCTTTCCCCCACTGAGTTTCTGGGGGAAAAGACCCTTTGGCCTTACATCTCATACATTCTATAGTTTCACAAAATCCCATCCTTTTTCAGATAAGTTTAATATATTCATTTTTGCCTAAAAAGGTTTATTTTCTCTGAAAAGGGGCTTTCCTTTTATACTGATTGGCTGCAAGGTGTCCACTGTCAAGGATGATGGATCTTCCTTTGTCCTTAGCCCAAAGAGAGAAAAGAACTCTTTTGTACAAAAATGCCCCCAAAAGATTTTAAGAACTCTTGCATTTCCCTTATTCAGATGAAAAAGACCTTGATACTCAAGTCTAGGTGTTTTTTTGGAACTTGGATATCTTACAACTTCGCGATACGTCTATAAAAAAGTCATATTTTTATTTCTCATAACATGATTCATTATTTTCAATATAAAGACAAATATTTCAAGTATAGGGAGGGTTTTGATGCTTTGTTTTTATGTGTGTGGTGTTGAACAAGAACACAATTTGAAATAAACTACTGGAAGCTTTCTTCTAATTTTTATACCTATTTACCAATAATGTTTTTACATTTACATCATGGTAGAATATTATTTTAAAGTTATTTAGGACAATCAAGTATCAGTGGATCTTTCAAATTTGAAATGTTAATGAATATGAACATAACCATATACATGCCTCAGAGAAATATGCCACACTGAATGTGTTAACCTATCTGATTTTTATCATCAAGAATAGACTTCATCCTAACTTACTATTCATCATTATTTCCATCACATCACAGTTTATGATGGAATTAAGTGATATTTATGTATTTGCTGCTGCATTATTTCGTTATCCATCATTGAGTTTTATGACATTTCTAAGTAAATTAATTATACATGTCTCCCTGCTCCTCAGTCTGCACACTTATAAGCAGGGACCATTTGAATAAGTGTCTGTATATATCCTGAACTGGAGAGTTGGATTTGAGATGCTTTTGCATACATTTGTAGTATGGAAATTCCATTAAAATACCAACAATAAAATAAGGCAAGAACATCTGAAATAAAAATGAGCAGAAAACGATTTAATCATGTTTACTGTATATAATGTATTGGCTTGCACTTATGTTCCATATGATAATGGAACTGCAAACATATTTAAGTATTATTAATTCTGGCCAATGTTAAAATTCTGTTAAACAGAACGATTAAATATTTACTTAAACTGCTATTTTTTATGGTACCAAAATATGATATGTTTGTAACATGTTAGTTACTATGATGTAGTAGTTCTAAAGAATACTCACATAGGAATTAATTTATTCTTCCACTAGTTATAGCATATATTAAAAATGATTCTGCAATAAGTGATATTATAAAATTAAAATCATATTAAGAATAATTAGATGGGTGTTGCAATCCAAAATGAATGTTAACTTTTTAATTCTTCCCTATATTTAACTGATTTATAAAGGGAAATATTTCAGTTTACAGTAATAAGGAAAAATATTAGTTGGAACATATAACAACTATAAAGGGAATGTGGTGGCACAAAACTGTATGAGCATTTGACATAACATGATCACTGAAAACAAAATTAAGCACCTCTTGTTTTCCCGAAATATTAAATACCACCTGATTGTTAATTACACACTTGTATCATTTGCAAAAGGAAATAGAATTTCATAAGAAAAAACCTTTTGTTTCATGTTTGCTGAACATTATGCAGCTCAATATTCTACAAAGCCCTCTGCTCGGCCACTTTCAAGTTTCTAAAATAGTCTTTCCATGAAGATAAACCAGAAAAATTGTGCTCATCTTTCAACACAGAGTTGACCCTTCCTGGCTGTTAGCACTTTTGTGTGAAATGCTGGCAAATAGAATGAACTATGATAGTCTGAGTAAATATCAAACTTTCTTGCTACTGTAGTATTTAGCTTGGAAAATTACAGCCATCCCCAATTTTAAAAATGACCCATCTTGTTTCCCTCCTTTTTGTTGTTAGCTTTGTACTAGTTTCATGAGAAACAAAAAATAAGGTGAGATTGTGGGAAAAGAGGGATTGGTTTTATTTATCATAATATACATATTTGTAGCTGTCTGTGTACTGACATACTGATTTTATTCCTAGTATAATGTAAAAAGCAGTGGAGATGGTGCCAAAAATGATAAATAGGTTTCCCTTAGTACTAAAGCATATTAAGGTAGATTCATAATTGCAATGGCTTTTATTTAAAAACAAAAATGGAGAAATGCTATACCGCCAGTAAAATTTCCTCTGTGTTTTGAACACCGCCAGTAAAATTTCCTCTGTGTTTTGAACACTGCTAAAGTCTGTTACATGCCCAGACAGTAAAAGTGACACAAATATATGCGATGCCCTCTTCTGGGCCATATAACAGATTTAAATATATTGCATTAAAGCAAAATTGATCCCAATTTCCACTATCAGCCACTAATAGTTGCATGAGCACAACCATAGTCCTGTGAAGTTCTACATCAAGCAGATTGCACAGATCATTTTCCAAGATGCAAAATTAGATAAAGTGCTGGGTTTAATGCCTTAATTGTAACCATATGTGTTTTGGCACTGAAATTTGACAGGAAATTTAAGTACTGAAGGTTAAGTTTAAAATGTAACATTATTCACAATGCTCAAAACAAATCTCTGCACAATGACATGGTAATCATGGACACAAAAAACTCTTCTGAAAATTACCTGGAAGGTGGAAGCTTCCATTTAGGAAATGTTTTTTGTATGTTATTTGTTCATTGAGAGGTAAAGATGTATCTCCTCAAAATTTGGTTTTGATATGCAGAAGACTGTGTATCGCAGCGGTCACATCCATAACAAACTGATTTAATATCTTCATTAATGTACACTGGTAATTAAATAATTTTGCAGTACTAAGGAATATGAATTGGTCACTATCTGCCAGTCTCAAGGTAATATCTTTTGTAAAATGAGAATGTAATTTGATGCATTTTAAAAGTTTAAATTTTGAGGTGAAGTGTAAAGAAATATCAGTACTGATCAAGGAAAATATCAGTACTGATCAAGCAAGGTTATAGCTCTGCAAAACAGTTACTTGGAAAGATGTAAGCTGATTATAAAGCTGATGGTTTTTTTATATGCTGATAAGAACTTGACAAATAATTAGGGTGATGTTTTGAGGTGTGATTTATTGTCATGATCAGTGTTGAAGATATACAAACGGAGTTCAGTTTAAATGCAATCTCCAAATTCCTGTGCCAAAATTTGATCTAAAATGTCCATTTGTTCATATATCTGCTGAAGGGACAAAAAAGAAAAAAAAAATCTCTTGTATTCTAGCTGAATTTATATTCAAATTGCATTAGCAAAAGCAGCTCTTAAATTTTAAAAAGACAATATTTGAATCTAATTGTTATGACTGATTGGATAGAATCCTCAGAATGGGTGGACAGTTGCAACTGTTTGTACTTTCTAAAATTTTTATTGTCTATGATTCCTTAAAAACTCTGTTCTGCAATGGTTAACACTCATGGATGAGTATTGGGAAATAAATGCAAACTAGAGAAATGTTTGAACTTTAAGGAAATAATGTTGAATTTTATCAGAAGATATAGGCAGCAACTTCACATTACTCCTTCCTTGCATAGATAAGGTAGAACAATGAGCATACCACCTTCTTAGGATATTGAGAATATTTTGAAAAATATATATTTTGCATATTATGCAATATTTGCATATTATGCAAAATATTGATTCCTAACATTTTCAACACAGTAGTCAAGGAACGTCAGTATCGAACAGAGTAAAGATGTGAAAACTTGCCTCTTTTTTTTCTGTTTTCGATTTTCAAACATAAGACTAAAACTATGTTTAAATATTTTTGTAGTTTTGCCTTAAAGAGACCAAAAGGAAAAAAATATAACAACCAAATTTAGCTACCTTTGCACCTCTCAGTGCTGCAAGCTGAATTAAGGAAAGAATTTCAGTCATAAATGGAATGCAAATTAGTTATTTTTGCATCATCAATCCTACATGTCATCACAATGCGCTTTACATAGAATCAACCACAAGCCTCAGAGCACATTAGGATTTTAAGGTAAGATTTAAATCAGGAAATAGGTTCAATACATATGTGAAAATTAGAAAGAGAGCTTTATATTCACTGGATATCACTGTTTTATAGGACCTTGTGATTAAAAAATAAGTAATCGCTTAGCAGTGACTGGGCCATGAGTTTAGACGAAATAGCAGTGATCATTTTAGGGACCTAAAAGAAAAGGAAATGGGATTTAGTGGAGAGCAGAGTAGGAAAATATGTACTCTTATATATGTACATAATTTTGCAACATACGACTGACAAATGTGTTTGTGCAACTGGGACTCATTTTTGTATGAAAATAAACCAGCCTAAAATAATAATGAATTCAGTGATTAATGCCCAAGTCTTTGAGGATGACTAGACCTATTGTTCCAGGCACAAACTTGAGCTCTTAGAGGAAAAGCGATTAGTGTGTTGCTTTTTTTCCATCGTTGATTTTTTTTCTGCAATGCACAGGAACAACAGAAATATAAGCAAGCAGGACTGCACCTTTTTAGGAGAAACTCCACTTGCTTAACAGAGCACAAGGAACTGCATCTTTTGTGATTAAAAAAAAAAAAAGAAAAAAAAGAAGAAGTATTCTAAGTAGGTTCAGGGGCATGGTTTACAAAACAATAAAAAAAATTCTAAAAATAGCTATGCCAGAATTTGGGTAAGCATTTTAAAGAATAAAGGAAAAAATACTTTCAGCTATAAATTATAAATACTTTCTACTATAAATGATGACACCTTCATATTTGTAAAGGATAAATATGTACGCAATATTATTTAAAAGTATTTTTCTCACATAATTATGCAAAGTGTATTAAGGAACTGGAGCATTTCTCATACAAGGAGAGGCTGAGGCCTGGGACTGTTTAGCCTAAAGAAGAGTAGGTTCAGAGAGATCTTATAAATGTCTACAAACGCCTGACAGGGGAGTACAGGAGCCAGAGCCAGTCTCTTCTTGGTGAAAGGATGAGTGGCACAAACTGAAATATTTCATTTAATCAAAAGAAAACCCCCTCATTTCCTGTAAGGGTGATTGAACACTGGAACAGGCTGCCTAGGCTTGTTGTGGAGTCTCCATCCCTGGATCTGTTAATAACCTAACTGGACATGGCCCTGAGCAACCTGCCTTTGAGCACACTGACCTTTCTCTGAGCAGAATATGGGAGTAGAAAATCTCCCAACCTCAGTGATTCTGTGACACATTTTATATTACTGTATATGAATAAGCATTCTAAAGAAGAAATTGTTCTGGCAGAAAAAAATGTAGAATTGACCAGACTCCATTTGTCATACTTGCCAGAGTTGCTTGCATTCTTTTTTTTTTCTCTTGCTTGAAACTGGCCCTGCCCTGCCAGTGATTGCCATGACAATGAAATTGTCTGACATGTCTTTTGATTTACTCTGGCAATAAGCATACAAAAAATATTGCACTCTCTGCACAATAAACTATGTGTGTCTGTTGGGAGCCTTTGCATAGCTAAAACATTATGGGCTAAGTCAGCAAAGGACCTCCAACTGTCAGAAAAAAGTGCTGTATTGGAGGACTTAGTTTTCTGCTGGGTACAATCCTCCTATGAACAAACTATTCAACGAAATAATAGCTTCATACATACATGAAAAAGTCAGATCTCCTGCTAAGATAGATCTCTATCTTATCTAGCATTTTGATTGGAAGAAAGGAGTTGTTGTTCTAACACAATCTGCTAAACTCTAATCAAAACTAGGGATTAATTGACTGACCGGAATGTCACACTATATATAAAATATGATGTATGAATGCTTTTTAAATGCCTGAAGTTCAGTGTTTATGCACTCAGTTTTTATCACTGTTCAGTCTTAATTCAAGAACACATTTGTATTCAGGAACACATAAGCATCTGAATAAGTTTGGCCCTAACACATCAGAAAAGTCAGTTATAAGATGGAGCATAAACTACTAGGCTAGAAGAAGAAAATATGATAATCAGATGAAAGAGATGCCTCTGTTTGACACCAGATTGTGAAAGAATGAAAATAGACATTGTAGTCATACTGGAGACATAAGCCTGCGTAATTTTCTAGCAGACCAAGATTCATATGTGTGTATGTGATTGGTAGGAAAGTCCGTATTCCTTCATGTAGCATTTTGCCTGGTACATCTCATTTCCATTGTTTTGCAGATCAGTGTGTGACCTCAGTGTATTCTGTGTCAAGACAAGTGCTTATGTAACATAGATGTTTGCAATTCAAGATAATGTTTAGTAGAAAAGGCTACATTACCTTAGTGAATATGACAAGGCTGTGACATGTGCCCAGCACATAAATGTTTATCTGTTGCATTTTTAGAACAGTGGCTGACACAGGTCAGCTAAGACTTTCAGTAGCGAACAATTCCTATTTTCTGGCATAGGAGATATATCTTAAGGTAGGGAATGCTACTCCTGAGCAGTATGGCCAAAGCCATGTAATTTTTCTACACTGCCTTTTTCTTCCCCACGCAGGTCTCAATATAGCCTGCCCCCCCATGCACTGCTACACCCATGTCTTCATCCCTCTTGACACATATCATGATGTCCTACTGTGAAAAAACCCTAATACTGAGAACTCCAGAACTTCACCTTCCTGGCTTGAGTGATTTGCCCTAAGTGTTTCAACTTGCAAAGGAGGCCCAGCTGAAAGGCTGACAGCCTCTGTTCATGACCTTGCAGTGGCTCCTGTTGTTGATGGTCCACATTCTGAGATTAACATTGTCCTGAAGATGCACCTTCAAAGGATGAAAGGGAAGGTGTTGGGGAGCAGTCATCTTTTACACAGTGGCTTACCATCACCCATACTGATGTGCCTGACAGTGTTATCAGCCTACAATCTCAGATCTGGTAAGAAAAAAGTGCCTTGAAACATGTTTGAAAGTGCTAGGTTGAAGCAAAAAGATAAGGATACTTGCAAGCTCTTGTCACAAAATGGCATTTGAAGACAAACTTAATTCTGATGCAGTTTAAATTATAGCAATTGAACTGTATTAAAGTTAATTTTGAGTTATTATAGTTTAAATTCTGGCTGCCAGAGGATGGAAGAGCTACTTTTCACTGAAGAAGCAAGAATTTGCTTTTATATTTTACCTGAATGATGTAATAAGAATGACTTAATAACTACAGACTGAGAAAATGATATATGTTGGCTATGACTCAGGTAGGCTATTCTCTGTTCACTGAAAAAAAGCTCATGTGAAAATAGATCCCTTTTCAGTTGGTTTTACATTGTAGAAGTGTACTGAGCATTCTATAAGTGCCCATTCATTACATTTACTGTCAAATGTTTTACATGAATAATTCACAGCAAATGATCTCCAAAAATTTAAATCTACAAAGCCACTGGGCATGCAGAAGCAAAGCTTTTATGTTAATTAGAAATAGATATAACTTTTCCCCTGACATGTAAGGGAAAAAAACCCCAAAGATAAGAAATCTTTTAGAGTCTAAATAATTAGTACTTATCAGTTATTTACTAAAATGAAACGTGCTGTCCTAGCATTGCCACTAGCATTGGTGTCCTTAAGAGTATGGTGTGGTCTGGTGTGTAGGAGTTTTCAGGGTCCTTCGTTATGGTCTTATGTTGTCTCCTAGTGGGAACCCAGTCAGTCAAAAAAACAGATAAAACTGGGGAGTACAATGCTTCTTTTTCATACTGATACATAAAATATTGCCTTAGTGTGCAAATAAGCACTTACAGCCATAACCTGGAATGCAGGAGAGTTATGTCTTTTTACCCTATTGCTTATGGGGAGTCACTCAGTAACGCTTCAGCAGTTTGTAATATTTTTTTAAAAGTTGATTATATTGCTTTTTTTCTCAATTTTAAAGGTTAAATAATATTTTGGAGTATGAATTCTCCTTTTTCTTCTCTGTACTTGAAGCATTCCTAATATCATTAACCCCAGCTACTATTGGTGATATCTAAATAATTTTGTGTGTGATGTCTAATGTCTTCACTGCTCACTGGTTAGCAATGTATGGGATTTTTGGTCCTTGTAGTCTCTGTCCTTGGGTTGGACCTACAGCACAGGCCAAGGAAACCCCACTGTAGACATCAGGGACAAGCTTGTACCAGGTTTATTTCTTTCTCTTGTCAAACAGAAATCTCCCAACACTAGATGAGGAGGCATTGCATTCTCCATCCTTCTCTCTTGCATCACACACCCATCAATGTTCATGCTGTGACAGTCTTTTCAGAAACTGCCTGTACAGCCTTCACATTATTTCATATATGTTCAATTGAACACATAGACACATAAACACAAACACAAGTAATTATCATGTCTTAGGAGTATTGCAGGAAATTTGGTGTTAGATACATGGAATGCAGCCAATCTCCAGGATTTGTCCTCAAAGCCAGAGGCTCCCAGCCATATGTGTCTACCAGCTTTTTTTCTTAACATGATTCATATAGTCATTGGTGTCTTCTAGCACTTAAATAAAAAAAAAAAAAATAATTCACCCTCTTGCTTAAAATCTTGCAGAAAATATTGCCATGAGGAAGACTTTTCAGTTTACAGAATGGCACCCAGCTCTCATACAGGATATGGCCCTTACAAGTGAGCCCTTCAGCAGTGACATGCCAAACATCATCACTGTGCTAAGCCCAGTTCATTGAGTTTACTAAGTGAGGGAGACCGTGCCAGGGAGAAATTTACACCCACTCAAACACATATACGCACATTGTTTGTGCTCAATTGCTGTTCAATTACATAGTTACCAGTTTTATACCCATCACCCAACCAGTTAATGAGACATTGCCATTTTGAATGGGGAAAAGTGGAATCGTTCAATAGAAAACTAAGATATATATTCAGCCCTTAGATGCAGAGACTGTATTACATACTGGATATGGTAAACAACACCCTAAACTAAGGCCTTTCTTTAGTGCTTAGAATACCTATGAAGAGGGGAGAATGGCTCTTGTCTGTTATTTTGAGTCTATTGTGTCAGCCTTAACTATTTGCTTTATAAATATATGGTAATCTATACATGCACTACTGTACAAGTATATATTAAAGAAAAGGGGGGGGGAAATTAGAGGACTCACAGCCACCTATTCATAAAGATGAAAAGCCATTTAATTTGCCCTGTGATAGGAATCTTACCCTCAGACCCACTCCCTGCCCCACCGAAGTTCTTTGCATCTACATTTTGTTTGTGGTGCTTTTGATTTAGAATATAAGTTCTTGCAGAAATTAACTTATAACCTCTTGCATATTATGAGAAGAAAATTGTGGGGTTTATCATCTTTGCTTCTACCTTAGGACGATAACAACATAAAACTTCAATTTAAGCTTTAGTCTGAGAAGGGCTGAGCTATCCCACTGCTTGGTAGGCTATTAGATATTTTGTAACAGGGGGCCTCCAACATCACGTTGGATATTTTAAAGGATAAAATTTGGTTTGCTCAGCCTTTCAGAAGCTACACCAATGTATTAAGATATCTAAGAAGTAGCTGAGTAGCTGCCAGTACTTCTGAAGTCATCATTAAGCTGCAACAAGTCATTCAGACTTTCCTATACTTAATATTTTGCACTGGCCAACTATTTTCCTAATCAGTAAACGAAATTTGCTGCCAGAGGCAATTGTTCCCAGCTGTGTAACTGATTCCTAGGAATCAGATACAGTCAAAAATAACTCTGTGTTCAAAAAAACACCTTTGTAATTAACGAGTTGGAAAGAGAAGCTGAAGTGTACCCCTCATTATGATAGTACAAATGTGACATCAACAGTAGCACATATAAAGAATCACTTCTACTTCCACAGTTATAACATTTACAAGCTTTTCTCTGAACTTCAAAATCAAAGAAAATTAAATATATGAGAAACGTAATTTATTGCTTACTCTTCTTAATACTACCTGCCAGATAGTAAGCAGAGTAAGAGTTTATGTAGCAACTGCAGTTAAAAGGTTGGGTTTTCTTGTGTGTGAATCAGTGCATTCTTTAAAGGGCAGCTTTTTCTTTCAAGCCCACAGCGTGAAGGAACATATTACTCAAGCACGCAATGAAATGTCTTTATCATCCGCGGCTATTCTCATTAGAACAAAGAAAATATTGTAATTGTCTTCAGTGAAAACTCAGTTGACCCTTTGCTAGCATAGCATCTATTATGCAGATCCCAATTATGTTTCTGTAGACTTGATTATGCTTTTTATAATATTTTAATAGGGGTAAAAACTTAGCTTTCACAAGTGAAAATTCTTCATTAATCAACCCTATTCTTTAATAACTCGTTTGCTACTTACATAAGTATTTACAGACTCCAGAGCAATGTTTTGGTTGATGATGTTATTTCACCCTTTGTGGAGAACCATTCCCCTGAGTCATGTGGTATTAATTCTGATATGCATGAATGCAACAATTTAAAAATGATGTAACAAGAAAAATAATTAGTACTTTATGCCCCATTTGAATTGTCAGGGTGAAAAAATTTAACCAGGGAATGGGAAAAAAAAACACATTAATGAGAAGATTTAACAAGCAACTGTGAGCCAAAGTCATTGTTTTCATTTACGTATCAGTTTGCATTACTCAAGCAGCATTAGGAGAAGAGAGACTTACCAGCATAAATAAATTAATTAAAACAGTTATAAAGATAGGAGCAATATATATATTTAGAGAAGATTAAAAAAGTAGAAGGTGTGTGTAGACTATGATATATAAGGAGGCTGATTTTTCTAAAAGAAATTGATGGAATTGGAAATAAGTGACCAGTATAGCAGATGTGATTGGTCTATAGACATAAGAGACTGGAAAGAAACAGTCACAGCAATATTTAAGAAATTGGAAGGAAGCATTTGAAAGCAACTAAATGTCAGTAGTCTGTTGAATCATCTTTAGATGTAAAACAAATGTACTTTCTTAAGCAGGGGGTGTGAAAATATTAGCAGGAAAGAAAACAAAACATATATTTGCACTGAATTAACTAGTTATTAACCAAACCAAGACATATCTGGAAAAATGTAATTCGTGCACATTAGAAAAGGAGTCGGTCTTGATGCAAACCTGGGAAGATATTGGATATTTTATGTCACATGATAACAAATGATATCAAGAAAGATTGAATGATCACAAATGCAGAATCAATATTCAGTTTGTCAGATAAATGGTTACTTCCAGGCATACTAAGAAATGTAGAAAACCAAACCTAAAATGGCAAATGTTCCTACCACTTCTCCCTCCTCTCCTACGCAATATCCTCTACACTACTTTCATCAATTACACAAATGCTAGCAGATGGATAAGTGTTAATACTGTCGCACTGGGAGCTCCGATCTCTGAAAGGTGGAATGACACCACCAGCCAGCAGATTGAGGGAAGTGATTCTACCCCTCTACTCCACTTTGGTGAGACCCCGTGTGGAGTACTGCATCTAGGTCTGGGGTCCCTAGCACAGGAAAGACATGGACCTGTTGGAGTGAGTTCAGAGCAGGACCATGGAAATTATCAGGAGGCTGGAACACTTCTCATATGAGGAAAGGCAGAGAGAACTGGAGTTGCTCAACCTGGAGAAGAGAAAGCTCTTATAGCAGCCTTCCGGTATTTAAATGGGGCTTATAAGAAAGATGGAGATAGATTTTTTAGCAGTGCCTGTAGCAACAAGACAAGAAGTAATGGTTCTAAACTAAAAGAATGGTAAATTCAGACTAAATATAAGGAAGAAATTTCTTACAATGAGGGTGGTGAAGTACTGGCACAGGTTGCCCAGAGAGGCAGTAGATGCTCCATCCCTGGAAACATTCAAAGTCAGGTTTGATGGGGCTCTGAGTAACCTGGTCTAGGTGAAGATGTCCCTGCTTATTGCAGAGGGCTTATTCTAGATGACCTGTAAAGGACCCTTCCAGCCCAAACCATTCTATGATTTTATGACACAGTACCTGGATGGTGAGTGATGACCTGTATTCCAGTCCAAGCAACTGTTCCTAATATTGTGCCTATCACTGGTATTATAGATATGGAAATAATTTTAACAGCAAAAATCCTCACATTATTACTTTTTCATTGACTACACTGTCTAGCATGTGGGGTTTTTTTGTGGATAATCTTGCAACTGTGTTTATTATGGTAGGCTTTTTACTTCATCTTTTTTACTTAAGTAATTTTTTCTCTGTCTTATTTCCAAAGACAGGCATACTCTGATTATATCTGAATGCTAACTGTATCTAATAATTGTATGTTTAAACAGAAATCAGAACTAAGGGTCTACCTTCACACAGAAGGTTGAAAATTAAAAAGTTTGATTCTCTACCACTCTGTACAGTCATATAATCAAATTGAGACTTTTGAAGACTGACACCTGCCCATCTTATTGTCATCATGTCCAAGAAAATGTTGCATAGAAAAATTTCTGGGGCACAAATGAAAACATGCAGAAGATTTTTTTTCTTTCCCAGGTGTCAATATATATCTATACATAATGAGAAAATCTTCTTCCCTGTTCTTTCCCTCTTTCCATAACAGTATTTTATGTAATCAACTATATTCTTCATTTTAGCACAGTGTCAACAGGATTTTTTAGCTAGTTATCAATATTTTTCATTTCATGACCCTCTAATTATTAATACTTAAATGACATCAGTGATAACTCATTTACCTGTTGCTCCTTTACTGAACATTGAATTCCATTTCTTTTTCTATCTCTAATTTTTGTCTGTCTTATGTATGCACATGCTGGTTTTGAAGATATAATAGCTAGTTTATTTAATTTATTGATTCACACTATTGCGACATCAATGCAAATTCCACAACCACAGATCCTTGCAGATAGAAAGAAATTAATCTCTGTGACAGTCATGACTATTATAGTTACTGACAGTTTCAAGAATGCCTGGTAGAGCCACAGAATTTTGATCTTGCTTGAGATCCTCTTGAGAGGAGTGGCACTTTTTTTGTGATTATGGGTAATGCTGAGAAGCAAGTGCACCTTAGTAGCTAATGCTTATTTATTCTTAGTAAAAAAATAATTACTTTCACTAAGCATTACCTACTTTCAAAGCTATTCATATGTTTTGTGATCTGTGGCAAACTGGACCACCTAAAGTTTTCATGCAATCACGTTGTCTCACATTGTATTTTATTTGTAAATGAAAATGTTTTTACACAGTGACTACTCTTTGTGAGTGATTTCAGCAGAACAAAAATAGGTATTGTGTTGATACAACTCCACTGAAGCATGAGGTGATTTGAGACTTTTGAAGACGCAACTGGGAGACTGCCTTTAAATTCACATGAGTACAGTCCAATGTAGCCTTCAGGCTGAAGAATATTGTAGGTATTATACATAGCCCACAGGACACAGTAAACTTGCATCTTTTAACTGCCTACTGAATTCTGACCATATATAATTCATTCATTTCTGAGTTGCAAAAAAAATTTTTATATACAAATATTAAGAGCAATTATACAGAACCACAACAACCAGGAGATAGTGTTGACATCCACTTCATTGTGTCACAGTACCTTGATACTGCTTTAAACACAGTCTGATTCAGATTTTATTTACACTATCTAATGACTCTCTCATTCTAATATGACTTTGAATTCCTGATACATTTTCATACCATTTTGAAATTACCTTTTCAGAAGCTGAATAAATAGGTGCAACCACCTCTACTAGACTGGAGGGGGAATAATAACAACTAGCTCCACATTCCCACTACTCAAAAAACTGTGCATTTCTCAAATTCATGGGGTGCTATATTTCATGAGAAGATGGAAGCAGTGACTGCTGATATATGTTCTACCACTTTATTAAAGTTCTCAATAGAAAACAATATATTTGGGCTTTTAGGGAGCAGGAAGCAGCCAAAAATAAATAGGCAGGGATACACAAGAAGGGCCTCCCTCCTTTGCCTTCCCTGCCCCCTAGTAGCTGGCTAAACCAGTCCAGTTATAATCTCCAGTAAGTCAGCATAGCTCAGGCCTATGCTAATACGTGACCAAAGAGCCTAACCACAGGGCTAAGCTGTATTCCAGGGTAAATTTCTCTGCTGTGGGAAATACTACCTTTCAATTAAGAGGCTGCAGTGTTCATTGGAGCAAGGACTAGAGTCTGCACATGAATCAACCTTTTGTTTCTTCCCTCTCCTTTCTTTTTGTTCCAGTGACTATTTCATTACTTTCTGGTAGGGAAATTAATTAAATACCTTCAGCTGAAGAAATTTAGAGCAAGAGAGATATGTCCCTGACTGTCTGGTAACATTGCAATTAGGGCACTCTGCTGAGATGGAAAATACTTTCATCAAAATGCAATCAGATATGGAAGAGACATTTACTGAGTCCCAGCTGAGCACCCTGTCAGTTCTGCAGCTGTGCTCCACGGCAGGAGTGGACACTTCTCCGTGGTTTTTTTTGCAAGGGATTCAGATTGCTTTGAGCTCATCTGCAAGATCCTACCCTGGAGGTTTAATCTCTGAATCCCACTGTCATTGAGATGCATCATAGACAAAGGCTAGCTTTACTGTAGGCATTGCTGTTCATCCTGAGCAGCAGAAATGCCAGCATTTCAGAGCTTTGCTGGGTGTTTCGATGCTATAAGTTCCAGTGACTTCATCGGGTGTGTACCAGTGCACCTTTCTGAGCTAGAGGAGGAGCTGCAATAATATTCTCATCCACAGTACACTGTAATGTGCTGGGCATCATCCTCCTCCCCACACAGAGGAGCAACTAAATGTGGTCTCTGAGTTTCCAAGGTTTACTACATAACATACTGCTGTTGACTGCCATTTCCTATTTTATGCAGCAAGTTATGTGGCTGAAAGACAAGACAATGTGGCCAGGTTCAGTGGGTAATCTTACACTTTGCTTTACCATTAGATTTGCCATTACCTATCTATTTTGGGGAAAAGGATTCATTCTGTGCCACAATAGCACACCAGGCAGGAATATATATGTGTGATCTGTAATTCAGATAAAACTCTTCTGCCAGAGAATTCAAAACAGTTTTTGTTCAGTCTGTATCAAACAGATTTATCAAGTATTTTATTATTTTTTTAAAGGGAAGGAAAGAAAAATTAGGTCAGAAACTATGACACCTAGTCAGAACAATCAGGAGATTCACTGCAAAATGCATCTGTGAAAAGCATAAGCAAATCATGGCCTGGGGAGTAGAAATAAGACATCTGTTTAATGTACTGGTGACCTGACAGTTTGTAGATCTTCCATTTTCCTTGATGTTTAGCAGTTTATATTTTAAAAAATCTGAAAAAAATACATGAAAACTTTCTGGAAAGGACTAGCTCATAAGATTGCTTTCTCAGTTTCTCTCTTAAGTATTCTTTCCACGTCAGTGTTTTCATGCTTGTCAGGATGTGACTATCTGAAGGGCTTCTGCAATGCTGAAAGTGACGAACATACATCTCCATAACCAAATCTCACTGCTGGTCAGAATATAGCATTCTTTTTCCTTTCTATCATTTTTGTGCTCTGTGCCTTAGCAAGACTTTGAAAACCACACCTTAGCTCCCTGTTGTTGCAGTCCGAAATTTGGATACCAACAGAAAAAGAACTGCTAGGATTAAACAGGAAACCTTGGGCCACAGGGGCTGGGGAAAAACCCACCATCTAAAAGGCCAGACAAGATCCATTAACCCGCCTCCCCCACCAGGATGTGGAGAGACTTTGCACGATGGTATCAGATATACCATTGCTTTTTCCCCTTCCTGTGTAATCCTTATTTCGGGAAAAGCTGACCGCCCTTCCCCAGTATAATCTTGCTTACTGGAAATATCAAATCCTTTTTCCCCCAAATGTAAATACTGGATCCAAGAAATGTAAATACCTTTTTTCCCTTATACCACCCCTGCTACTGGAAATGCTAACAGATTGTGGAATCCCCTGTTTGGCATAACCCTGCCTCTTTATTAGCATGTTAAACCCCGAGACCCTTAAGTAGCGGTTCACGTATTCAGTAAGGTATTCCAGTTTTTACCCCTGAACTGGGACGGTTTTAGCGTTATTGGACCCTTACACTCTGTACCAAGGGGCTCGCAAGGAGTTTCACATGAACTTACATCATTCAAATGAAATGGTAGTGGGCCAATAGTTAACCATTTAGATTATACACAAACAAATTATAATTTTCTATAGATATTTTTCCAGATATTGTTCTATAGATGTTGTCAACCAGAGTTTGACAACATCTGGCCACATAATGGAGACCTGCAGCAACATAAGAAGTAAATAAGAAGCAAGTTGGTCAGCTGTGATGGTTTTCTAATCTGTCCTTTATACCTGAAAAGAGAGCAATTTTCTTGGAGGCTGTAAAGCCCCCTACAAAAGGAAATCTGTTAATTGTTGTCAGGAACCATTGATATCTGCTGCAAGTTTTTATTTTTCTACTTTAGTCCTCTTTTCTTTAACTACTTTTTGTGCTTTTGTTTGTTATTCTATTATATAATATTCCTTTTTTTTCTTTATGAGAATTGTTACAAAATTTCACATAAACTTACAAAAAGTAGAACAGAACATTCCATTGTAGAACTTTTTATATAGTTTTATTTTATTTAATCTGTTTTAATTAATTTAATCAATTAACTTCATTATTGACCTGCAGATGATTTTTTTTACTTTACAGAGAAAACAACAGCTCCAAACTTTTCCAAGCCTAAATTGCCCACTGAATCCAGTCCGGGATAGGTGAGCAATTAGACAGTGATGAAGAACATTAAATACTATTTGAAGATCAAGAAAAGCAAGGTATAGTCAAAGGTAAAAACATTGTTTCCAACATTTTTCAAATGTTGGTATCTCCCAAACAAGATCACAATGAAAAAAGAGGACAAAGAGGATAATCAGTTATATAATTCCTAAATGTCCTATGCAGGTATTGCACATTTGCATTTGAACTATGTTAAATATCTTTAAATGCATGCAGTTACCATCACCTTCTAGGTTTGAAAGTTCAATATATTAGAACTCTTTGAAAGAGGTAAACCCCAGATTTTGCTAGTGGGAAAAACAACATGTGTAGGCTCATGTTGCTGCATACAATAATGAGAATTTAGACACGGTGATATTTAAAATAAAAAATAATTTTTGAAATATTTGTTTTACTTCTGTGAGATTCTAATATTCATAACCTTTTTTGTCTCCTCCTTCATAGGGACTGTATGTCTAGACATCAACATGCCAAGAATTATCACATACTAGGATTGATAATTTGACTAGTTAATATTAGTGCAGTGGGAAGAGCATTAATATAGTAGTTAATAGCCTTTAAGGAAAAGTACTAGACCATTAATCTCTTAAATAATTCACTCTAATCTACTCTACGCTTATCAATAGTTAGGACTAATTGTCCCATGTTAACAGTTCTTACTGAAAACCATATCTTTGACTGAGTGAGGAAAATTTTCCTAAGTTCAATTCTTCATTATTTTTTTCCAAAAATTTCAGTAATAATTTCTTTTCCTATGTTTTAGAGGTGTTTCAAAATCACTGTGAACACATTTAAATGCAAAGTACTCACAAGACATTATTTCACAGAACAGAGCCACCCTTAATGCATGAAGTGTCAGTTTGATAAATAATCTGAAGTGAGTGATTCAGGTCTTTTTCAAACTGCTATCTTAATCTTTGGTCAGACCAAAGCATTATAGTATTCTAGTAAATCTTCTGATAGTCTTTTATAATATATGTCCGATTCAGAGCAAATCTTGTTTTCTTTGATTTCCATTTTTAGGAAGACCAACTGATTCTTAAGACAACCAAGGATTAAGAAGATGCAAGTTAAAAAAGAGAAAAAATACTCCTGTGAAAGATGAATTCCAATACCATCTGCTCTTCAAGTACTTTTAGACTAGAGAAGTTAAGTAGTGCTGGCAGTCTGCCCTGAAAGTGATCACATGAAAGCTATGAATAAAGCAGGTTGCTGACATGATTGGGTAGCAGGCCCAAAAGAAAGAGTTAATGGAACTTTCTGCTATGTTGCACTTGTATAACTGAACCACAGACCTGCTCTATATTTCTAAATAGAAGTAAAAATTTGTATACATGTGTTATAAAAGAGAAATATTTCTAGTACAGTATTATTACTCTGTGTTTCTCTTGTTCAGGAGAACTTGTGACCACACTAAGAACTGGTTTATGATTCGCTTCCTTTAGGTTCCCTGCTTCAAGTTGCTAATTACTTTCAGAAAATGCATTTAGGACAGACTTCCTGTTAAGAAGCACCAAGCACAATTCTACAACATGAATTAAACATTAATAGTATAATCTTTTTAATACCTGTTCATACTGAGAAAAAAAAAATCAAATCAAAACACATGCTTTCAGTCAGAAAAATTATTTCTTGTCCATGGCTCTGAAGTACTTTATTAGAAAATCCCTCTGATATACGACACACAGGACAAGAAGCAGCCCTGTTCTGCAATCTGGCTTAGCTTGAAAACAATGATTCTCTGGGCAGGGAGACGTAGCAGGACCACATGTAGGCTTCCTGTCCAGAACCATACAAACGGGTGTCAGATCATTTCTGCCATCCTTCCACTCAGTGTTCTTTAATATCTCACATCCCTTAACAGAGTTCTGTGGAACAACTGAGGATATTCTTGCTAACTATTCAAAGGGAAACAAGTTCCTGTATGTGTAAGTCCTAACTCTCAGAGCTAGTCCACATTAGCGTATAAAGTTCTAGGTGTTAATTACAAATCACATGCAATGAAATCGAGTCGGTAGTCAGACCATTAAATCCCCTGGAATATTAATATGTTAGTACAGGATATTTGCGATTCTTTTGCTGCAATTGTTTTGGCTCTCTTTTTTCCATGTCATTAAACAATAATATTTGAAAAAATTTTTTTAGTATCTGAAAAATATCCCATTTTATGATTTCTCTTACCATTTCTGCACACACAGACCTGAACTCCCAGGGGACTCCATGAAAGCTTTTTTCCATTAAGTCAGAAACACAGTGGCAAAATGTAATTTTTTTGTTATGTTTAAAATGGTACTGATATACTAAAAGAAAAATGACAAGGTAATTACTGTGTGGGAGACAGCCTTATGTAGCTATGTGGATTTTTTTTTCAATTCTTCGATGTCAAAGACTGTGTGTCATTGCTAGATCTACTGATGTGCATTTGAATACTTCAGGAGGAATATTGTATGTTAGCTCAGTTTCAAAGACTTTGCTGAATAGGTACTTTCCCTACCCACACCCCCACCCCCCGCTCCAAGATTACTGGGAACAGTATTAAATTGTGTAATATATAGATGATCTTTTGTTTTATTTATAGAAACATCATCCTCATCCACCTAAAGAAGAAAGAAAAACAATCAGTTCCATTATTTCAGATGAAAACTGTGTGCTATAATAGCAGAAAACAGATAAAATACAGTGCATTTATAACAAAGGGGAAATGCAAAACAAACAAGCAAACAAAAAATAAAGACGCAAAATACTAAGTAGGGCATATAGGAGACAAATGGAGATGAAACTGGTTTGGTTGATTCCTAATGTGGTATCCTGAAAACTGAAAGAAATATGATAATAGAGACCCATGGTAACCTCAGAGGTAATTTCTTGAAAAGAGGCAAATATCTGAAAGAAGAAATGGATTAAAAATGTGTCAAGAACCAGTTGATAGCTTAAAAAAAAGATGTGTCAATCACTGCCTGTCAGAAAAGAACAGGACTCAAGAATATAGTTCCTTAACAAAAAATACCAAAAGAAAACCAACAGAGTACACAAAAGAGAGGCTACTTCCAAATTAAAGTATGTGTTTGTGAGATCGCAAAATTAGAAAATAGAGATGGAAGGCACCTTAAGATTCTGTCTAAGCTATTTCTCCATCAAAAGATATGATCCACTACACCAAAACTGTTCCTGAGAGACATTTTTTTAATCTCCTCTTAAAAATGTCTGAGAATCCTAAAGTCTAAGAAAAGCGTTCTTGGAAAATAGATGAAAATTCTGTGCCATTTACAATACAGTCTGCTTAACAATATCCCAGTCAATTACAAAAGCTGTTACCAGAGGTAAGGCTCAAATTTGAGAAGGACTAAGGGAAACATACCAGTGTGCTTTTAACAATAACTTTTCCTAGTCTGATTTATTATTTCTTTTCCTTTAAGCTTTTTATGTTAAATACAATTACATTGTAAGTACATGTGTTTTTTTCTTAGAAGCAGTACAGCACAAATAATGCTTCTAATAGAGATATTTTACTATTTATTTTTTAAAATATATTGACATACCTGAATTCCACTCAAAGATGATTATCCTCACTACAAGATCACTTGAACTCCTTTAGTTTATTGGGGATGATATTGACTTGCCACTGTTAAAAGATTGAAACAGGAAGTAAAAGGGAGAGTTACTACTTGTTTTCAGTGGAAACTATGCATTTTCCCAATCAATCAACATTTCAGCTCATTTCCCGTAGAAATTAGTTCTAAGTCTCAAACAAACCAACCCAAATGAAGAATTTTTCAAGTCAAAATCTCTCAGCTATCTAGCTCAAACAGCTTAACTCCGTTGTTTATTTCTGATTTCAGTCTTATACCTCAATAGTCTAACAAAAGAAAGGACAAAACACATATGTCTTGGAGATGCACTTGTTTGTAATTTGCTGATGCCATCCTGGTTTATTGATATAGAAACTTAATAAGTGAATATACTCTTATTAAATGAATACTGGGGCATTTGGTCTCCTGCCTTTAAATAAGCAGGGACCAAACAGCCAATTCCTCACTCCCATGTTCAAATCATGAATTTGTGGAGGAACTTAGAACTTTCTTGAATTCAACCGATGACATATTTGGGTTTTATATGAGGAAAGAATTTCACAGAGTGGGAAAACTAGATTATAGTTTTTGAAAGTGAAAGATCAAGTAATAAAATAATGGAGACTAGAATAAAGTGAAATAGAAAGCAATTTATGAGAAAAGGACAGAGATATAATAAATAATATCAGTTGGGTGACAAACTAGAAGGCTAATAAAAAAAAACCAACAGAAACTAAAAGCAGCAGGAGATATAAGAACTGGAAATTCACTAGATGGTTAGGCATAACAGGTGAAAAAATGAGTGTACCTGGGGGAAAGATGACAAAAACCCCACAGTAATCTGCTGCATACATCTCAAAATCTTTGGCACAGAAAGGTGTTATGTTAATTATGTGATCTATATTTATTAAGGTAATTGAAATAGCAGAGCCTAAAGGAAGAACTGCCCTGGTGATGTGCAGGTTGCTTGTTGATACCTTGCAGTTGTTTCTCCCAACGTGTGGTGCTGGGGAATAGGCTCTGCAGAGTGTTCTGAATATGGAAGGTCAGCAGAAAACCCTGCACTCCAACTTTTTTTTTTCCAATTTGAAAATATTAATGTTACAAAATGCCCCCCTCATCATTTCAGTACTGAGCTGATTAATAAAGTTTCACCTTCCTGCTGAAGACATCAAAGCCACAGATCAGCTCTGGAGATAATAGGCTGCATGGAAGGAGAAGGAATCAGTCTCTGTGACATTTGAAGACTTTTCCTGTGTTCTCCAGTGGAATACTAACATTAGTCAGGGTGAGAACACAGAAGGCCCTAAGGACAGCATGGAGATGATGGGAAGATAGATTCTCCTCATAGATCCTCTTCCCAGGATACAGAGAAGCCATCTGGACAGTTGCTTTGCTAGTCTTTATTCAGGGAGGGTATATGCACCTCAAGCTCTGAATAACTATGAGGGTTTACTGATTACAGAACATTTTCTGAAAATAAACACTGTATGTAGAATAACATAGCAATTAATATAAACACAACTGGGAGTATGGACTCAGTTGGGCATGGGAAATCATGGTTTTCAAATGGCTTGCTGATTTTGTAATAGCTGACTTGAAAGTCTAGCTGTGTGATATGCAGCTATTGAGCATTATAGTTATTTGAAGGTTATTTGAATACACTGAGCATAAAAAGAACATACAAATGAGCTATTTTTTCATCGTTACATTTTGATGTCTCATATACTGGCAGCCTTCACAAGGATTAATATGACGTGTTTCAGAATAGTAAATACTGTTTGCTAGGGGATCAGAGAAGAAGACCCCCATGAATAAAAAGATTGTGCTTTGCACAGAAGGATGTGTGAGAACTGTTATAGCTCCTTTGCATTGTGAAAGATAAAACGATACAATTTTACTTGGGAAATTGAACTCGGTAGAAAGAATAATCTCCAGTTTAAATATTATTTACTCCCAACTTTCTTAAACACTGCATTACTGTAGGAACCAAAAGGAACTTGACTAAATTGCCTTATCTTTTAGATAACTATAGGAAGCAAAATCCAGTGATGACCAAAATGATCAAGTATAACTATATATACACAGGGAAAAAGGAATGTTTTAAGTGGTTTTTTTTAAAGTAGCTTTTGGTGATTTGTTTTGATTACAAACGGTAATTCAAGCAACCTTAGACAGCACTCTGAACATAGTAGCATAGTTACTAACTCCTGTAAATCTTGCATTTCATTGAGAAAGAGGATAGTCATCTGTGAGGAGTTACAGAAAAGAAAGCTTTATCTTCTTTCCTCACCCTTCTTTCCTCATTCTCCTAAGTAGACTGGTTTCAATGATTTGTCTCTGCTCACACCATTGCAGTGAGGGTTGAATTCAGTGTACACTTTAAATAAGAGAAGACATTGCATGTTCCCTAGCAAACTGCTGCCTTTAAAGTTCTGTTTTCCCTAATGGAGAACGATCAGCAGTGAGAGCTGAGAACAACTTCCTTTTAGCATTAGCTAAAGTAATAAAAAATTGTCATTCTTTACTCAATGGCATGATGTTTCTGTAAATTTCAAAGAAAATTAGAATGACAGCATAGTAATTGCTGAGCTTATGACTGCTTTGAAATATCATTGACAAGTGTTTTATTTCTACAAAGAGCTGTTAAAGTGTTACTCTAATGTATTTTTGAATATTTGAAAAAGGCAGGAGTAGTTATTTGCCATTATTTCAAATGTATTGTTCAGTACATATAATTTTCATTTTATATCTATGGAAATAGAGTAGAATCTTATACAAACTGCCTTCTGCTATGTTTTTGTTTGCTGAAAAGGATATGCTGACAGGTTTTGAAGCTAAATTTGGAAATGAAACCAGTATTTTCCTTCATATATTACCCTTATATTTATTTTCACTATTAATAATGTGCATGTCATACATATATTCTATTTTCTTTTGGAATTATACTTTAAAATTGAGATACTATAATTTAGAAGAATGTAGAAAATAAATTGGCAGGAGTTTCACTGAAACAGATAAGGTTGGTAATAATAATCAGATTTTTTTATAATATACTGGTAATGCAGAAGTATCAGTTCTTTTTGTAGAAGTTTTTCTAAGTTTTCCACAGCTTTGTTTTGAACTGTTGTGAACTTTCATTCTGAACTTTGAAACTTCAGGCCAGACCTCACTCCACACTTTCCAGCGACATAGATAACATTGAAGATTGTCATAGAGTGGGTTTGGCTGTAGTGGATTTCTTTTTCTTCATGGCGGCTTGTATGCTACTGTGTTTTGAATTTGTGACTTAAGCAGTATTGATAAAAATACAATTTTTAGGCTACTGGTGAGCAGCACTTGCACAGCATCAAGGCCTTTTCTTTTTCTCACTCCACCTCCCTCTATGGTAGTAGGCTGGGAGAGGGAAAGAAGCTGGAAGTGGACATGGTCAGGAGAGCTGACCCAGGCTGGCCAAAGGGATGTATCATACAACATTGTGCTCAGCCATAAACAAAAAAGAGAAGGAAGGGGGATAATTTGTGGTTATGGCTTTCACCTTCCCAAGTAAACCACAGAATCACAGAATTACAGAATATGCCGAGTTGGAAGGGACCCACAAGGATCACCAACTCCAGCTCCTGACCCTCCACAGAACCATCCCCAAACGTCTCGCTATATGCCCAAGAGTATCATCCTAACACTTCTTGAACTCTGTCAGGCTTGGTGCTGTGACCACTTCCCTGGGGAGCCTCTTCCAGTGCCCAACCACCCTCTGGGTGATGAACCTTTTTCTAATATCCAACCTAAACCACCCCTGACACAACTTCAGGCCGTTCCCTCAGGTGATGTCACTGGTAACCACAGAGAAGTGATCAGTGTCTACCCCATCTCTTCCCCTCACAAAGAAGTTGTAGACTACAGTCTGTTCTTCTCCAAGCTGAACAGACCAAGTGACCTCAGCTGCTCCTCTTGCAGCTTCCTGTTACAAGTACCCTTCTTTTCCTGTTAACAGAGAAGATCTTGTTGTTGAGTACAGGTGGTATAGTTTTAGGAGGCCCCCCTACTCCCAGAAAGACCTACTCCTACCTCAGCAATTGTCTGGCCTTCTAGTTCCAGAAGTTAGTGATTGTCCGGCCTTCTACTTGTTGTAGAAGGTGCCATCCTACCTGTCAAATTCTGAGAAGAAGGAGGAACCTTCCTCCTGGTACATATGGTGACCACCTTCTAGCCTTCATCTTTAACAAACCCTTGAGTAACAGTCCTTTGACTAATTACCCTGCAGGGTTCCGAGTCCATCTGCTTTTCCACTACAATGGAAGTTCAAGACTCTTGAGAGTCTTCAGACTGTAGCATCTCTGAAAATAATCGATCTCCCTCTTGCTCATTTCACCCAAATACTACAAAACCTGTTCACTTCTTCCCATAGCTCCTTCACCTGATGACACAGCTCTTCATCCACGGCACACCTTCTGCAAAAAAACTGCTTGTCTGCCCCAGCTGCACAGAGAGGCATTGGGCACTCCTGGCAACCTGTGACCTGGAGAGCTGCGTCTGCCATCAGCAGGTCTGGCTGGCTGGAGGCCTCTCACACAGCTGGTATAGTGATTCCAGCAGCTACAGAGGATAGAGCTTTACAGAGTGTCAGCACCATAACAGAGGAAGCTTAAACTAGTATGTTAACAAGACTGGGGCTGACAGGACCGAGGTTTTTCAGGAATTAGCTGGACATCCGCCCGCCAAAGACAAATCGTGAATAAATTCCTTAATTTGCTATGTTTGTGCAAATAGTTTTACTTCACTTATTAAACTATCCTTATCTTGAACCATGAGTTTTTCTCATTTTGACCCTTCAAAATCATTCTCCTAGTCAGCTGGGGGGCGGGGGTGAGTAGGTGGGTGGAGTCTTATCTCCCAACCAGTGTCAATGGCACGTATGGTTATAATGGGGTAAGTGGAGAAACCAGACTGCCCAAGTGGTCAAAAAGATTTTCAGAGAAGTTCTTTGAGGCCAGCTAGGGACACTGGAAGAAGTTAATAAGGCTTTATTTGGGCTGCAGATAGGAAAAAGGGAGTATAAAGGTTTTTTTCCTGTGTGTTTTTGAAGTTAGTGATTGGTATTAGGTAAGGACGGGGGAGGTTGGGAGAAACCAGGTTTGGGCCTGGAACCTTAGGGAAACCAGAGTTTGAAGATGAAACACTGGAAGAGAACACAGGAGTTTTACTCTGCCTCTTTTTAGAAGGTTTCTTGCGAGTCCCTCAGGATCATCAGCAGCAGAGAATACTGAAAGGAAGAGGCAACAGGTGATTGTCTGGGGTACAGACGCTGCTGAAAGAACAAGTTCCTTCTCTAGAAGAGGCAAACAAGCACTGTCAACAGAGGTAGTTATTTACTTGGTATATGGCTAATACTAACCTTGCTCTAGATAAATTTAGGTTATCACATTTGTGAAAATGTTTTTTTTTAATTCCCCTCCCTCAATACTGAAAAACATATACCAGAAGAAAGGGTATGTGAATGTACTGGTGTATCCAGGTAGATTTTGTTTGTGTGAGTTTATTTTTTTCTTTTTGGTTTGGTTTTTTTGGGGGTTTGGTTTGATTTGGGTTTTTTTGGTTTTTTTTATTACCACTATCCTGCTTTTCAGAGTTACATATTGAAAACAGAGAGAAGGAAGTATAACGATGAAAAAAACGCCCAAACAACACTACTCAAAACTCAAACAAAGCAAATGCTCTAAACCATGAAAAATTCAAGTGTACCATTTCTCTGAGTTAGGCAAATTGAGAGTTGAATAAGTCTTGGATAACACACAGACAAATAAAAGTTCTGACTATGGTGTTACACCATAGTCATTCTCATTCTTAAAATGGAGGAATGTCCTGAAAGCTTTTGTTTCGTCCATACAAGTTTTGATAGTACTACCTTTTTTTTCAAAAAAAGTTACCTTATTAATTTATTTAATTTTTAATTTTGGCTTTTTTTTTTTTTTTTTAGCAGCAGGTGCAATTTGCAGTATACAAGAAGGGCAATAATTCACATTTCTAGCAAGACGCTGATGTGGAACTCTTTCAGGGAAAGGAAAAAAAAAAAACCCTGCTGTTAGAGGTATGTAGACAACCTCTTGCAAGGGTAGTATGCATTGAGTTTACTAGATTTCAGTTAAACTTTTGTGGATATTATTTCTGGGTTTGCCTTTTTAATCTATTCCCTTGGTGGTTCATTTTACAGCAGGCAGACATGCATACTCACAATACATTGAAATAAGCTTGTAACCTGCTTTCCGAAATACATACTTTACTGTATTTTTCAGATCGTATGCACCATTTTTAATTTTTGTAAAGTCTAGGAAAACTATCAGTAAATCCAAATGTGGCTTAGAAGCATGGAATCATAGAATCAACCACATTAGAAAAGACCTCTAAGATCACTGAGTCCAACCTATGATCAAACAACACCTTGTCAACTAGACCATGGCACTCAGTGCCACATCCAGTCTCAGTTTAAACACCTCCAGGGACGGTGAATCCACCACCTCCCTGGGCAGTCCATTCCAATGTCTGATCACTCTCTCTGTAAAAAATTTCTTCCTACTTTCCAACCTAAACCTCCCCTGGCAGAGCTTAAGAATGTGCCCTCTTATTCTACTTCTGGTTGTCTGGGAGAAGAGACCAACCCCCACTTGGCTACAGCCTCCTTTCAGGGAGTTGTAAAGAGTGATGAGGTCTCTCCCGAGCCTCCTCCAGCCTAAACAACCCCAGCTCCCTCAAACTCTTCTCGCAGGACTTGTGCTCCAGTCCCTTCACCAGCCTTATTGTTTTTCTCTGGACCTGCTCCAGCACCTCCATATTCTTCCTGAACTGAGGGGCCCAGGACTGGACACAGCAGTCCAGGTGTGGCTTCACCAGTGCTGAGTACAGAGGAAGAATCACTTCCCTAGTCCTGCTGGCCGTACTGTTCCTGATATAGGCCAGTATGCCATTGGCCTTCTTGGCCACCTGGGCACACTGCTGGTTTGACATAAAATATATTTAAATCTTATGAAAGTTCAGGCCTGCACTACAGTGAATGTCTGTATACAGAGCACATTCTTGGCCAGATACACAGCAAAAATCCAGGTTGCCTAATTTAGTTGTTTCATGCATAAATCATGGGTGGTTGGCTCTGCAATGCTCATTATAAGTATACAATTTAAGGTCTCTCCATGGAATTCAGACTTGGATGGATCTAAAACCATCCTGGCCATATTGGCTAGATATGATCTCTTTCTTGTAACAGATAGTAACAGAGCTGTTAGTAAAGAGTCCAACCTTGTGTACTTTGCCTTTCATTGTAACTTCCTTTATCAGAAAGACTGCTCGTCATAACTTACAGCAAAAGGATCCACAGATTAATGCAAAGCAAGCAACTGGTCCTCTGGAAGAACCTACTGCATTATTGTATGATTTAATTCTTTCTTTCTGTGTTGAAGTAATTGTTGAGGGGGGAGATATTTGATTCTACTTTCCTGCATATAGTACTTTATATTTGTCTTTAGTCCTTATTAAATTTTATCTTATTGATTTCAGTCTGTTTCTGCACCATCAAGAACATTGTGAATTCTAATCCTATCCTCCAAAGTGCTTGCAAAGGTTCCCACTGAATTTTATAGGGAAATACTTTATTCCATAATGAAAAGCATTAATGGAGATGTTGACCACTATCTTGTCCAGTACAGACCACTGAAAATCTCCTCTAATGTAGCCTGAGAGTAAGTTATGAATCAGTAAAGTCAGTGTTAAAAAAGTAGTGGTTCCTAAGGTTTCATGACTACAGCTTTCCCCATTGTTGTCCAAGTCACTTTTTCAGACTGTGAAACTAAAAAGAAAAAGAAAAAAATACACTGTTTTGATTTTATTTCTTCCTAATAAATTCACTGGTCATTTGACATTTGGACACCTTTTTATTCTATTCAATCAAATTCTGGTCTTTTAAAATTTTGCTTATAGTAGATCTCTAATCCATGTAGCTTCACAGGAATGATGATATGTTCAAATAATTTTTATGTCAGGCATTCATTTCTGGAAATTGCAGCTGGATATGTTATGTTAGTTATTTCACTATTTTTAAGATTTAGAGGCAACACAAATTATTACCAGAGCTACCCATTTTCAAACTTGAGTCTTAAGCATGTACTGTATCCTTTCACTGCATTAATTTTCATTGGTTTGAGCACAATAGAGAGACAGACAGGGTAAGTTTATTTCCAAGTACTTGAAACTGTAACCTACTGAATTTCTCTCATAGAAATAACCTTCACTGACACATATCTAGCCTGTTACTTGGCAACCTTGACACATTGGGTATTAGCTGACATCAATGTCACTTTCTTACCCCCCCCCCAAAAAAAAAAGGAAGAAGAAGAAAGACTGAGGTTTTTAATAGACAAACCAAAGCTGAGCTCTGTCTTTCCAAACCAGTGAAACATTTTCTATTTTGACAGCTCATTTTGTCAAAGTCTATACTATTAACAATTATTCAAAACAGAGAATATACCTCTGACATCAAGTCTATAAATAGAGAATTATCCGCCAGCAGACAAAATAGGGCTTTATATTTCATGTTGCTATTAATGTCCAGTAATGCCTTTTTACCATTCTTTTTCTGTGCCTTCTTTTTCTTTGGAAGGACAAAAGAAAAAGAGAAATCTGCAGAGGCTGTCTCTATCATGTTGGTATGAAGAGTAGACCATATATTCAAATTCAAATAGGTATCATAGCATCTAAGAAACAGGACTATATCTTTTATGCAATAAGACTGAATTCTTAATGAGAATAATGAGTATTTTCTGAAGTATATCAGAAGGGCCAGAAAGATACTGAAATGTTTTATTCATTTAAATGAGCCAATATACAGGTTATTGTGTCTTTAATCTGTCCCAAGGACAGATCAAATGCCAGTAGTCTTTTTAAGTGTAATGTATGTCTTTGGGAAAGATGTGAGAGATTCAGCCTCTAAACCATTAGAGAAAATAAAATTCTCACTATAAATCTAATCATCAGATGAGGAACATCTGATTGAGGAAGACATCTGAAGAGAGACAACTCATCAGCTTTGGTTTAACAAAAAAGATTTGCTTATTATACTCAGAAACAACATACATTATGGAAATCTCTTTGATTTGCTAAGAATGCTTCACTTTTTTTATAGCTTTCAGTCTCACCAGAAAACATTTCTTGTATCTGTTTGATTAACACTCACAAATATATATGCCACCAGCTTTTCCTTATCTGCTGACACTGAATAAAAACAGATGAATTAAACTCTACAGAACATACACAAGACAGGACCTTTACTTCAACCTCATTTATGCTGTTGAAATAGTTGGTGGAGCTAGAATGGTTTTAAACTTAAATGATGAGTCAAATGGTACTACCACTTCAAGATACCTAAGAGCTCCACCACATAGTGAAGATTCAATTAATGTCATCTATTGCCGGGAAATTTACAGCTTTTTCCTTTCAATCCAGGGACCTCAAAGGTAGATTTAATTATCCTTTTTTTTCCTTCTTTTTCTGGCACTAGAGTAATTTAGGAAACCTGTCATTCGAACTTCAGTAACTGGACTACAGAAAAGCATTAAATAATTTAAATCTTCAAGTTTGATTTTCCTTATCCCATCTAGCCGCTTTTGATGCCTTGACTTGATGCATATCACATGTGCTTAGAAGGAGATAGTGGCATAGAAAGAGCCTGTGATTACTGCTGCTTTCCTCACCTCCTCACTGGTGCAGCTGAGTGACCTGCTGTAGCTCAGAGAATTTCACTGGCATTTATAGCAGCCTTATGAATCTCCCTGAATTTCATAATTTAATTGTGAAAGGGTAACTATTCTGGAGATGAGAGGCATGAGAGCAGAAGTTAGTGTACTAAAAGGTATAGGAAGATGGTATGATGCAAATTTTCAACTAATGGTTGTATTGTGTAACTAATGGTGCTACTCTGTGCAGAAAAGAGAATTAGAGTTGTGAAGCTTAGAAGAAATATAAGGACAGAATAAAATGTGAGAATATTGAAACAATCAAAATGGAAGCTTTTATGTTCTAAATTGACCCAATTGGACCAATAAGAGGATACTGCCATGGAGAGTAAGAACAAAGTTGAATAATTTGTGCATAGTCAAAGAAGAGGTGGAAACTGGAATACATGGGAAATGATTAAACCGAAAGATCAGAGCTAGCACAAGTACAAAACTTTTCACAGCAAGAAGTCAAGATCAATGAGGAGTGTTGTGTTCAAATGATACAACAGAACTTTTTTGTCTGTGGCAAAGATCCTCAGTTTACCATATCTGTCCCTTTACTTCATTATCTGCTGAGCCAAAGAAGAAAACTGGTTTACTTTGATCTGACATCCATTGCAACATTGAAAAAATGGGTACAAAATCTACTACCATCAAAGCTTTGGTGGATAAAAAAATGCACGATGCAGAAATGTTAGCAGTTTTGAGGGGTAATGTTTCTGCATGTGATATAGAAGTATAAAGCAATGTTGAAGGAATAACTGACTACTGGAATAATTGTGAGGTGCCAAAACCAAGGACAAATATCTGCAGGTTTAATGAAGGATTGACTGTGCATCATTTTGATCAGGAGACCAGGTGTGATGCTAAGAAAAAGAAGAAAAATCATCCTAGATGAATTCAGAGGTCATCTAACACCAGCCGTGAAGAATACCAATAAGAAAATGAGTATTGATCTTGTGGTTATATCAAGGGGAATGGCATCAGAACTCTTTGGGTAGTAGCGAACATGCTCCTTAAAGACCATTTAAATATTTTCACTCAGAATGGCTATTGGCAGTGATTGAGCATTGAAATGGGCTGCCCAGGGAGATGGTGGAGTCACCATCCCTGGAGGTGTTTAAGAAGAGACTGGATGTGGCAGTTAGTGCCATGGTCTAGTTGACAAGGTGGTTCGGTTGTAGGTTGGACTCGATCTCAGAGGTCTTTTCCAACCTGGTTGATTCTGTGAAAAGTTTGTGCTGTTGCTAGTCTTCCCTAGACATCTGCCAAGGTTCATTTTGGAGAAATAATGTTAGATTAGGTTGACTGTTGGCCTCAGCCAATGAAATGATTTTCATAATCTTGTGCCTGATTGAAGCCTAGCAAAACCATTAACTTTGAAGGACTGTGGATCATGTGGATTAAATGCTGCACTAGCAAAAAGATGGGCAGTGAATGGGCATCCTTAAGTCTGTAATCAATAATGCACCTAAGTATTCCCATCAAACTCTTTTTCAAATAGTAAGACTACTCTTCAGCTAGACAAAGGTGTCTGTAAGGAGTCCTTGTGATATGATAAGGACAGTGCAACTGCCATAGTTTTTCACTGGGATATGAACTATGATTAGACCCACAGGAAATCTGAACCATCATCACTTATGGTACATTTTTCACCATGCAATGAATATGCCCTGGCATATTTCCCAGTTGTTACAAGAATCACCTGGTTTTGCATCATCTGTTGTTATACCTAACAACATTTATCACATCACAGCTAATAATAAGGCCAGGGTTTCACTGCTGAAGGAATAAAAGATAATCATAACAAAAAAGGAGCAGTCCTCCAGGTTATGGAAAAGTCCAGGCTGCCACTAAGCCTGGGGAGAACTGAATAAAAGTGCATAAATGTTGTTTTCCAAAGCGTTATCATTCCTGTCCAGTCCTATTGATTTATGAAAGCACAGTGGCAGCTGGGATAACTATCAGTTAAACCCTAAGATTAGTTTCATACTTAAAGATGTTCTGGAGTGCTTTTCTGGACCTGGGCCAGATGCTCAACATCTTCCAGGACCAAGTTCATGTTTATGAATGCTTCATGAGTGAAGAAAATCATAAAATTGAATGGTTCTGTTCCCATAAAAAGGGAAATATAAAGCACTCAGTGCAAAGTAACCATGTGTTAAGTACTCATAGAACATTTTTTCTTTTGTTAATTAAGCAAAAATTTCATCTGGGGTGGGGCATTTCCTGGCAGCTGATGTTGAGGCAAGAGTCATGGGTTTTAATTGCCACTTAAATCTGGGGCATTTCATTGAACAAACAGGTGGAGCACATCCACTTTGAATGTATGCAAACAGCTTGCTTTATCATAGAGAGGAGAATGAGTTTCTGATTGATTAGTTCCTTTTTATTCCAAGCAGATTGTGGCCAATTGCAGTAACTGCAGATTTTCTGCATTGAATGTTAACACAGTTTACATAGAAAACTAATTCAAAGGAACACTTAGAGTTTTAAAATCTGTACTAATGTGAAAGAGGAAAAAAATCAAACAAGCAAGCATATATCGTTTATAACTCATGTAAATGGGAATTATTAATGGAAATATATGGCTGAAAATGAAAAGAATCTATTTAAATCTGACAAGTGTCACTAGCTCTAAACAAGCAGCCATTTCTAGGCTGACACTTTGTAGGATATAAGGGTTAGCTAGGAAGCAGCTATTAAAGTACATTAAGTAGTTATCAAGCTACATTCTGTGATCTGGAGAACAACTCAGTAGTTTATATTTTTGTTTTTAACATAAAGAGAAAGGGACAATGCATTTGTGAAATGCATTCAATTTTATTCTAATAATAAGCGGTTAGTGATGAAAAAAGCTTTCTTTCCTGTGAATCAGCTGCCAACACAAAGGTAACTCATGCAAACAGCTCTGAGAGTCAACACATTAATTCATTGCATTTTCAGAGGTTTAGATGAGGTGATAATAGATAATATGCAATTTATCTATATAGATGTGTAAGTGCAAGGCTGAAGAGCACTTCAGAGCTAAGTAGCTGTAAACTGGATCTAAATCTTTATCCTTTTAGAATTAGTTTATACTTTTGATTTTCAGTTACTGAAGCCCTTAATTCCATTATCAGTGTGTTAATATGTGAAAATATGTAATTTGACCCTTAACCATGTACTTTGTGACATGCATCACTTTATTCATGTGAACCAGATGAAAATTTGCAATTAGCTTACAAAGGACTGTGTCTGATATTTATTTATTTTTTATGACTAAGGTAAAATAAATCTTCAAAAAGTTTTACTGCTGTCTACAATTTTCTTCTGCATATTTTATCTATGTTCTTTATTTCTTCAAGAATAATTTTAGAGCTAAAATGGGAGGATGCAATGCTTCTTCATATTACACAAGAGTATTAAAGGAATGTTCTTTTTCGAAAGGAAAGTTACATGACCTTCGGGTCATTTTGACTGGTTAAATCTGCACTGGGTTTATTTTGAAGACAATGTTAGCCATCACAACTGATATATGAACTAATGTCTAAACTGCAGAGAGAAGGAAAGCAATAACTTAGGAGGAGCAGCAGGACTGTGGTTAAAAGCAGGCCAAAGTGTGGTAGAAAACTCAGGTACTGCAACCCAGAGGACCAAATCAGGAACACGATGGGAAGTCAGATAAATGGTCAGCTAAATGAGGAACCACAGCATTGAATATGCTCTTGGGATATTAAGTAAAAAGGAAACAAGGGGATGTAAACTGATTTTGAGTACAAATAAACCCCGAAAAGACGTGAAGCACAGAGAATAAATGATATGGCAAGGGAGTATCAGTGAAGATATCAACTAACAGAGGTGTGTTTCACTTGAAGCCATAGGGCTGTGCCTACATGATATTGCACTGCAGCTTGCATCATCTCTATAAATGAATCACAAAATAAAACCAGTTTTTAATTGTCGCAATGATCAGTTTTTAAGTTCTTTTCATCAAGAATAACTGTTTTTTCCTGCTATTAAGTCTCCTGGTGATGGACCTCTTAAGATTTTTTACTTATGCTATTTCATTAGTAGCATCATAGCAGTCTTGCAATGCACAGAATTTAAGTTGACCATGACCTTCTTTTAATGTTTCAGCATAAGGTTCAAGTCTCTATCAGGTTTCAAGCATCTATTGTCTCTTTCTATTGCATTAATATGTAATACTTTTCTTCAATATTAATCCTTCCTTAAAGATTACCCTCGTAGTTCCCTTTCCAAGACCACTAGGTACTTGCAGGTCTACTTACCTTTTCATATCTTGGACACTTCTCAGGAGTGGCTTATCTCTATTGATTATCTAGGAATCAGATTAAGACAACACGCTTAACTATGAGAAGGTTAACCTTTCCTAACCCCTTCTTCTGGAAAGTTCAAGTGTGGGGTTTTTTTTTTCCTCTTTATCTTTCTTTTTCCAATTATCTATGCACTATTTCCACTTGTCTTAAGATTAATTTATCTGCAAGCTCTTTCTGCTGCACTGTTCTAGATAATTGATTGTCTTGAAAGGAATTAAGGAGCTTTATTTCCTGATGCTTTCCTGCCAGATATTTGGCATATGTTACCTTTTGCTTTTGCAGCACTGCATTTCACATCTGTCTGAAGAAATATAGCCAAGTGTTAGAAGACAAAGAGCAATAAGATTCGTGAGAATGCTTTTTCTTGTAATGGTATTGCTGTGGAGTTGAATGGATATTACTTTTAATGATAAATTATTTTGAGAGGAGTTTTTATTATATCATTTTTCTAAAATAATTTTTTATATGGAGAATTCTTAAAATAACAGGTCTTTCAATAATGGAAGTCTGCTAAAAGAATAAAATTACAATATTTGTTGAGGCATGAGTTAGGGACATATTTGAACCATATCAACATTAATATATTCATCTCTAAATGTTTATTTAATGAAATGTTCATGTGTTTGTTAGGAATTTTTAGGTAAATAAAGTAATTTTAAAATCTATTATTTTTATTATTTTTTACTGCTGCTATTTCAAGCATCTGCTTCTGATTATGCTTATTCTTACTATTATTACAAATATATGCTTCAGAAAACATGTTAAAAAAAGACAAAATATGTATGATAAAATTAAAAATCTGTCAAAACAAGAACAAAAGTCATTAAACTTGATATTCATTTCTTAGGCTCTGTAAAACAGTTTTCTTTTACTGCTTGGTAATTGTCAGTTCTGTGTTTCTTTTTAGAATACAATAAAGCAATTATGGAAATTTTAATGTTTATAAATATTACAAATATTGTCTATATTATCAGTAGTCTACAGCGTCACCCATTTGTAGCATTGTTCAACTGTGATATGTAAGAATGCAAATAGAGTCCTAATGTAATTAAAAAGCAATTATTTTCTGTGGAATTTCACGAATATACTTTTACTCAGACTAAATTTTTGTAAGACTTCAGTAAAATTAATTCAGTCACTGTAAGGTAGAGAAAGGTAAGATTTAATGGTCCTAAGAAATTCTAGGGATTTCTCTGAGCATAGACAGAATCATTGTGTTATAAGAAAGATATCTAGTATTTGATAGGATTTGGTCAGGAATGTGCTACTCATTATAGAGGAGAGGAAATGGCAAGAGAGAAGTGAGAATTGCAATTGAGGTAGTGGGCATTAATTCAGCTGTGAGACAGATGGATCCATGAGAGGGGGAAGCATAAAGACTGAGAGATCCCACAGACACTGACAGTGAATACAGAACTGTGCCCAGATAAACAAGAGTATGGGCTAAGCAGGACAGGGGAAGTCTTGGCATGAGTTAGGTTGCACAAAAGAGAAGAGAGAAACTGATTTAGTGAGACACAGGAAGCAAGAAGAAGTTATTCTGTCTGAGCAAAGAAGAAGGAATCTGTCAGGGAAACACTAGTAATAAAAGGTGATCGAGCAAGAAAATTAAGGAGATGAGAGAATTAATGGGGACTGGGAGAACTGGATATGAAATGAGCAACCTGAAGAAATGAATGCTGTAATACACAGTCATTAAGTAACTATGTGCATTCATTATTAGGTAAGATTATAATAAATAAGATATGGAATAGCAAAGGGTTTTAGTGTCATTTCTGGCAGTGTCTGTCAAGTACTATTCCTTTGGAAAAAAAGGACAGAGTGTGCTCTGTGCTGGAAGTTTCAACATCAGGTGGTAGAACGGTACTAGGATGAGGATGAGGGTGGGATGAAAGTCAGTGTAAGAGGGACTGCAGGGTAAGAAGGGAGTGCTGTGTTTGGTTAAAGCATTCATCAGAGTTAGCATTTTTTGAAACATTGCAACAGAAGAATAATAGCCATCAGAGACTAAATAGTATGTAGAGTAAATAGTTTTTTAGGACAAGCTTCACTAAGACATAATAAGTTAGAAGGTGATCAAGACGGAGAAAAAGCACCACAAACAGTAAACCTCTGCTCCCCCTAACAACTTAACTAGAAAATTACAGCTCTGTGTATATGCTTCTTAGAAAGTGATTTTCTATCAACTAATGCCGTTGCATGACATTGTCTCTCACAGTTCACCAGAAAATCCCACAGTTTCCTAACTTTGAAACAATGTTTTGAAAGCACTTCCAATAGAATGTTTTTCTATGGGCAGCATATAATTCTCTAATACTAATACTACTCAGAATTGACCAGATTTTGTGCTGATTCTAGGAAGATGTAATCTTCTGATGACGCGCTCATAATTCAAAGCCTCAGTCCTGTAAGCAGCTCTTCTGGGATTTTTCTAGTGTAAAGTCTGAGAGGTCTATTGCCTCCTACAATTGTTAAAGAGCATAAGATATATAGTTACAGATCACCTTCCTAACAGTCATGCAGCTGTCTAAGCCTCTAATAGAGCTATTCAAAAAGCAGCATATAGCAACTTCAGAAACAGTTGGGTTAGCATGGTTCCTTGGGGAACCATATAGGTTTCTGGATGCCCAAAAGAAAAATTGCCACTGATACTAGCTGGCAGTACTTAGCAGAGCTAAGCTATGAAGCAATCCAGCTGTACTCAGCTGTGGTAATACAGTCCAATATCAATGCTATCAAATGCCACTGAAACTGTAAGACTGAAAAAAGGTAACTGTAAACTGAAACAAATAAGACTGGCCAACTTTTTTAATTCTCCTAACTAGGTTAGTTTGCGCCTGAAAAATGCCAGTTTCTTGAAACTAGAAATGAATTTTTAGATTGAAAGAAATGAAATGTAAAGAACTTAACATTAAACATTCAGTTCCTTTAATGTATAGCTTTTTGTTTGGTTGTTTGGTTCTTTTTCCTGAGGAAGCTGTAATCCATTTTAAGGGAGGATGAATAAGTTTCACCAGTGCCCTTTTCTCATCTATGTTCACATTTTCTTTTCTCAGTAGTATTTGATAAAAAGAAGAAAAAATTAAAAAAAAAAGTAAAAAACAAAACCCATCCCTTATCCAAGAACAAGAAACCAGCATCAGTCAATGTTCCAAGTGCGTCCTCAAAACCAACATGTGGTCTTCGGTCAGACAAAAATCAGGCTGGGATCCTTCTCAGTAGTTAGTTATCTAAATCCCAGAAAATATTATACATATATAAATCTCTAGACCCTGAATTGAACTGAAATTCGGAAATCTTCAGTCCTAACCTGAAATTCTAAGCTCACATACACTCCTGTTTTGGTTTGGTTTGGGGTTTTTTTGCTTATAAATTCAGAGAAATAAGTCACTGTTTTACCTTTGACTGCGTGAGATTTAAACATAACTTTAACTTAACTCTAAAATAATCTTTTTAGCAGTAGACGAGAAAATGAACAAAACCTACCTCTTAGCATCAGGCCAGATAAGTGCTACCCACTGGTGGGGCATTATGAGTAGCCCACATATAGATAGGGGACTCTCAGTCCAGGGTGAAACAAGTGGGGAGTCACACCTCATGGGTGCATGTGGGACATCATGAAGGGGTTTTCTTATGTCAAAGAAACTCATTTAATAAGACTAATAATTTTTTTGGGGGAGGCATGAGGCATAAGGTACAATAAAAAATGACAAAAAATACGATAAAATGTATTTCAATATGTCTTCATATTGAAATGTCAATCATGATACAAAAGAAATAGCACAAGTCTTTATGGGTTTCTAATATAACACAGAATACCTGTTCTCATATTTATATTATACTTTTTAATCATTACATATCTTTTGAAAAGGAACCCAGAAACCATAATGGCAACGTAAGTGCTATTCATTTACAAAAGTGAGAAATAAAGGCAGTTAGGATAGAGACTTCTCATGGTGCTGAATCTATATTTTCTGTATAGATAGGTATGTAAAGTCCATCAAAGTACAGGCAATCCTGCACCTGTCTTTAAAGTGAATACTACAATTTAGGTTCTAGGAATCTTCTGTTCTTAAGTTCTTTTGATGAATCAAATTACCTTTTGAGTTTGCTGATTTGAAAATGTCCTGAGTTATTCCTACCCTATAAACTTCTTTAATACTCTTACCAATATGCAGAGGGTCTAAGAGTTATTAACAAAAAAGAAGACTTCTTTTGGAAGGTCCAGGACTAATTTCTTACTAATCAAGAGCTAAACACACCATAAAAGCAATCTCTGCAATAGTCAAATTCTTTATTAGTCAAGATTATTCAGAATTGTTCTGGTTATTCAGGAAAATTGCTGGTTTCTATCACAAAGCCATTGATCTAACACAATACCACTAGTGTTCAGAATTGCTGAAAATGACATAATTCTTTTTCCTTAGAAGGGGTTTGGAACTGAAGCAAGAGTTTTCACGTTATATGGAAGGCCACCAATCCTGAAAACCTTCAAAGTAACTTCATCATTTTTGGCAAATCAGGAAGCTGCAGCTATTCGCAAAGATAATATTATTGCTATTACTTTAGCTATCAGAAGTACCAAAAGAAAATTATAGTTTCTTGTCTAGGATTAGCACTAATAGAGTTATTGTCACCATCATCAAAGTCTCTGCTTACCATTTGCAGCCAACACAGTTTCAGTTCCCACCAGCTGATTTAGCTGTTTGACATATTTACAGGGATGCAGATGTAGTATTTGGTCAGCCTCAAGAACAACAGGTTTGAGAAGTCTGTGCTACCAAACTAATTAAAACATTGTTTTAGTGGGTTTTAACAGAAATTATGATAAGGTTGAGGATTTTAATGTACCCACAATAATGAATAGATTGTTCAGATTATAGTATTTTCCAAATAAATACTTAAGAAAGTCAATAAGAAAGCAACCTTTTAAGATTTCTTTTGGCTAAGAGACTACTTTTTAATTATTCTCCTGACTTAGGATATTTTGGCTTGTGTTTGCTAAAGTTCTTTAGTAAAGTAAAATCTAAAGCTTTCATAATCTGCATTTGACCCAAAGAGAAATAAATATGGAAGTGCACCAAAATTAGCAGATGGGAGAATCCATGCCATAATTCCCCCTCTCCTGGGTTGACTTTTAGCTATTTTACTTTTATTTCCTCTCTGACATTTTACTGAGATTTGGATGCATTTAGTTTCTTCATTGTAGAAGTAGTAAATATTTTAAATAGATTAAAGTAAATTTCTTAAAAAAATTATGAGCAGATTTGGGAGTGTTGTGGTTTAGGAATGGTACTCCCCAATTTAGTTCTCCCACTGAGACTCTCCAAACCATGCTGCTGTCACCTGCTCTCCCCCCCACACTTCTTCCACACTCCCTCGCAGGTGGCCAGATAAGAACAATTTTTTGGAAACAGCAATGAGATAAGAAAACAGACAGTGACAGCAACAATATTAACAGCAAAAGTCTAAGAAAGAGAGAGTGATTCACATGCAAAATGCTTACTGAACCCAACCCAACATGACGCGACCACAGCTGGTGCCACCCCACCACTCGATCCGTCATGTTTACTTGACTGAAAGGAAACCTTTCTCCCTGGAAGAGGGGGAGAATCACTTTCCCCCATGCCTGGCAACGAGGTGAGGTGGTATTCAATAACCCCACGTCCTAGCCATGCTTCCTCTCGGCTATTACAAAAAATTAATCCTGTTCTGACTGGAATCAGGACAGGGAGGGATGTTTTGTGAAAATCCAGGAGGTTATGTTGTTTTGCACAAAAAAGCCCCAAACAACCACAACAACAGCAGCAGCTCCGGCCACCACCATTGTAAAGTAAGTACATGTCCATTTCCTGAGATCTGCAAGAAAAGCCAAGGGCCATATATGAAACTGAAGAATATTCGATAGATTTGTCAGATTTCATTTAGACTGATCATAAAATGAATATTACCAGACATTATATCACCTTACTAAAGTACAGTATCTGTTCTACTTTTATACTGGAAAAATAATTTTCATTTTGTATAGTTATAACCTGTCAAGTGATCCCATAGATCAATACAGAACTTAAGCTAAAGGAAAGTACAATCAAACTTCCTCTTTTGAAAGGTTTGACACTGAAAACAGATGCATTTAGTGTTTCAGAGTTAATAAATTAAGACTTCTTTTGAAAGTCAGCAGTTACAGACACATTGAGTGCTTCTGTTGATTTCAATGTCATTGCATTTCTATAGCTGAAATGTTATAATATGCATTTTCAGCTAACACTGACAGGGAGAAACTGAAGGCAGTTTCAGATATGCCATGTCAGAGCTCCTGCGTTCTTGGCTACTTGATGCTGCAGGAGAGAATCACTTGCACATACGTTGTTTTCATCAGTTCTTGCTCAGCCACTGCATGAATTAGTTGTTTTCCTCTCTAGGAAAAAGAAATTTGTCTGTTATGCTGATTTAAAGTGGACATCTGCAAATAGAAGGACCTGATCTAGAGGAAAGTTATAAAATAATTTTAGTACACAACCTATCAAATTCTTAAGACATTCACATTTCAGCTCATCTTCCCTTTGTGCTGTTTTTCATTTCACCAACATAAACAGTTTCTTATGATAGGTAGAGAGAAGACTGAAAAAACAACTTGAAATTCTTAGTTATGACAGCATGAAAGTTGCACGTTGTTCTGTGCCCACTTTTTTTGATGCTTATCAGTATAATGTCATTGGTTTCTTATTCCTCTCTATATATTTGTTTTAGTAAATTATTCTCTTTCCTTCAACCCTTATATTATTAACAGTTTAGGAAAGCCAGCAGCCTTTGAACTCCTCCTTCTGCAGCATTTAATCTATGAGCTATTGCTGATTCCACTCAAATGTGCTGTAGCAGAAATTTTCAAATCAGCTATACCACATTATATTATGTACTAGATGCAATCATCTCCTGTACAAAAAGAAAAGAAGAAAATATCCTTTCTTTAAGGAAGAATTCAGAATTAAATTCCAAGCTTTCTTATACACTTTAGGATGTGGTAAACAAGAAAGAAGTATTTTTCTAATATAGTTATAAAGTATTTTTATACATATACCTGACTAAAATTGGGGTGATTATAGCACTTAAAATATTGGGGCTAAGCAGGCTAACAAAATAACATACTTATTTCTTATGCCTCATTTTGAGTTCTGGTCTCATTTTATGTTCTCGCATGTGTCTTTTTGAAGTGTCAAAATCTCAGCTTGCTGCATGCGGAGTGATGGTAGTTTCCACATCTTCAGTCATGTCAAATGCAGAGAAAAAAGAGGAAACAGTCTGAAAATGTCAGCCTAGTCATAAGACTAGAACTACAGCAAGACTTTGCAAAGACACAACCTTTTTTAAATCTCAACCTAAATTACAAAAGCTATCACAGTACCTTGGGAAAACTCCTGTTACTTTGGGTTATTCATACACACTCATTTTGAAGTGTCAGAAGGGCATTTCCTTGTCAGGGTTGACATTACTACATTCAAACAGATTCTGTCTCAAAGAACATCACTAAGGACACATCTAACAGGCTATGCTTCAGTAGTACATTGTAAAGACTTGGAACAAAGGATGTGATGTGATTACTAATTTCTATTATTAAAATACGTTTTTATACATATGTATACTGGCCAAGATCAAGATTGCTGGCTGGAGTTTAGATCATCTCTTCATTTTTTTGATAGGAAGAGACCTAAAGCAAGCAGATGATTGAGGTGAAAAGTGAAGTGGCTCCCATCCATTTTAGTAGTCTCATTCCAACATTCTGGTGCATCTATTTGGGGACTTAATAATGACAGTGGTTACTTATCGCAGGATATACCATTTACAGCAAATTTGTTCTGTTCATATTTTACTTCTGCAGGTGCAGAAAATATAGCTTTATTCATCATTATCTCCTATGGTTTTCTGTTTCTTATTAGTGTATAAATTCTTCCATATGGATCTCCTAAAGGTAAAGACTGAGTAGACAAGTCTCCTGTTTGCCATCAAAACTACAGATTTTACTTATAGAATGTTTCTCCTTTTCCCACTGTGATTTCAAGACTTCAGTACTATGAGAAACCTATAGGTGTGTTGTTTAAGCTACTGTATGTTTAGCTTTCCTCTTTCTTTCTCATGCTTATCCAGCTTCACCAGCCTAATCTTCGGTGTCCTTTCAAAACACTCCTCTTTACTGCCCACTCACCCCATTAATAATATAAAATATCAATATAGTTTGATTGATAAATGTGTACATGAATCTCTAAGCATGCCATCAGAGTGGCCAGTTTGGGAAATATGGATTATGAGTTGATCTAAGGTCAACAGGCAGTAAAGTCTTCTGAGCATTTTCCATCTCAGATTAGAATCAATTTCTTGACTAAATAAATACGCAGCCAAACTTCAGCTGACACATAAAAGCAGTAACAAGTGAGAGTGAAGGTCAGCACTCTGGAGAAAATCTTTTACACAGTGATCAGATGGACCACATCAGGAAATAACCAACTATGACACACAAGGTGGCCTCAGCAGGCATACTGGCAGCAAGTGATCCTTGTGTTGAAGCCTACACCTGACAGTAAAGTGAAAATCAAAGTGGGATGTCTGCATCACTTGTCTAATTGAAACAGGCATTGATAGGGGGAAGGCAAAAGATTGTCCTTTTTGAAATCTAAGGGGCAAGAACATTTGTTAACTATATAACTTGTTTGGAAATCTGGAGTAAAATGTCCTGCAAAAACTTTTAGCAATATTATGAAATTGTGCAGAAAACTGTCAAATTTGAAGGCATGAAAATGTTAAACTTGGAATAAACCTGACAGTAATAGTGGAATTGAATTTTTCTTCATAGACACCAACAATTAGCATATTAAGAGGGAATAGCTGAGTCCAAATAGTTTGTCTACTTTCAAATATGTTTTCTTTCCACTTTAGAAAAGTATTTTCTTTAATGACTTTGACTTTACTTAATTTCATTGGCAATTTTACAAACTTTATAGAACTGCCTTCAGGTAGTACAGGAAGGCCTGATTCTGAGAGTTTTACCAGATTACTAAGTTTTCCTGACACATTTCGAATCAGATAGCTCCTGGCTCTTTCTTCTGTGGGAATCAGAATAAAAATTTCATCACAGTGGAATATAATTAATTTCTCACCAAAAACAACCTGTGACATCTAAAAAAAAAAAAAAATTCTTTATGATTTAGGCATTTTATTAAAAACTGCTAGCCAAAACAATAAATACACATTTGCATTTTTAAACAGGGTAGAGAAACACAGTGAAATTTCCAGCTACAACTGTTCAATCAAAAATGCATATTTTACAGAATAGGCCATTCTATTTCTATCTCTGCCTTAGTTCATTAAGATTTTAGCCATCATAAGGCTTTATTCTAGTGTCATACAGTTAAATACATTCTACGCTTCCTGGGTGCAGACTAGATTTTTTTTTTAATTATGTAATACGAAGTTCATAATTTCTCATCTATATCTTGTAAAGACCATTACTTAAATTTTTCTTTCCATTTCTCTCTGGGTCTATTTCTATTTTCTTTCTGATTTCACTTATATGTAGGTGTTCACACCTCTTAACATCCTTGACATTTCCTTAATATCTCTTTAAAATTTACTTCCCTGTTTCTTGCATGACTATATGTAATAATTTTTCAAATTACTAGTTGCTCCATAGTCCATGATGTACATTGAGTTGCTTGTTTGAGTTCATATTAATGACTTTTTAATAGTTTTGCCACTTCAAACTTTTCTTTTAAAGATTTATTCTTTTTACAAAGAAAAATGTCACCTTCCTTGCAAAAGATCTATTTTATAACTACCAGCATTAGGTGGAAAATTATCTTGTGGAATTCAAGTTTTTTAAAGCAAATGTTAACGCAAGGAACATCTTAGAAATACAACTGTAGAAAAGATTCTGCTACTTAGATTTGCATCTCACACAGATGAACCATACCTCATAAATCATAAGAACTTTTCTCATGGTGTTTGTTTCCAAATGCAGGACCAAGTTGGTTCAGAAGGAAAGACATGATCTGGTCATTTAATCATTCTGTGATAGGGAAGACTAACTACATCCCTCTGGACATTGCTAAAGTCTCTTCTTCAGAGACATTATTTATAGTGACAGTATAGACACTAGTCAAACTAAAATGTTTTTCCCTAGACAATAAAAATCATAATGTTTAAAACCAAAACGGAATTTTTTTTTACCTCTCCTTGACTGTTCCTCCTCTGGAGATTTTTTTCTAAGGTTACCCCCCATCACAATGGAGTTTCTCAGAAGCATCTTCTGTTTTCACCCTGAAAGAATACAAAATGCTTTCTCTTGGAAACCCTGACATCAGACATTACAGATATAAAAAACAGTCTCATTTTCATCACAAAGATGTTTACTCATTTGCAACAGTCTGTCTGTTTAATCTTCCAACCCATCCTCAGCTTGTTCTCAGCTTTGCCTGATCTTCCAAGCCATTCTAAGCTCTCCACTATTCTGGCTCTTTGTAAATCACTTAGCTGGAGCAGTCTGTATCCTGGCTAATCCTTTAAGATTCTCATTCACACATATTACTCAGAATAATCTAGCAGCTACTCCTACTCTTTCTGTTCATTTACCAGAAAGATAATCAAAGGAATAAGACCCTTCTCTTGACGGAATCTGTTGCTGCGAGTCATCTGTTCTGAACATGACAGATCTTGAATTCTTTATAGTTGCATGTTATATGTGAAACATGACTAATCTGTGTGCCCTTCTCTCGTGTTTATTCCTAGGCCTAGTTTTTAAGATTATGCGGAGGCTGTTCTGTTTGACAATGCCAGATTTAAATGGCTTAAAACAACCAAACACCAAGTTTCATATAAAAATGGGACTTTGGCCTTGTAATCCTTAGCACTGTGAAACCTAGAAATGGGCAGCTATCTCTCAGAAAGTCATTGGCAATGAGGGTATGCTTATTTGTGTTACAGAAATGGTAAAGGCAGGAAAGGTAGTTAACCTGGACTGGTAACCATAGCAATCATCACTGACCAGAGTCAGTTTGTAGGAAATATCAGACTGTTGTATAAGATTGTGAATGAAGCACTGTTCTTCACTGCAAGAACATGAGTCTGTGTAGAGCCTGAAGCCATATGTATTGCTCAGAAAGCAGTGTAGCTAAAATAAAGGGCAGGGGCAACTACCTCATGCCTTTTGTTAAAGTGGTGGTTGTGGTTCTTTAGCTGTGCAGTCTCACCTTCGGCTTAGGGGATTAGGATATATGGCTGTGAAGGATGAAATTTAAAAGTCAAGACCTTTTATCTTCAGATATGAATTTTATGTTTAATGAGTCTCTCCCATGTTTCCTTTTAGTCCCCACGACTCAGGCAGCCTGGGCTACACTTCCATTTACTTCAAACTGAGGAACAGGGTGGCTTACATCTAAGAAACCTCTTAAGCATGATCCTGCAATGTGAATTGAAAATGCAAAAACTTAATGTTTGGCAAGATGTTCAAGTTACAAGATCAAGCTTCTTTTATAGAACTTTGAGTCACTTCCTATAGTGTATGTTAATTATGCTTCAAGAACACTTTGTAAATTCAGATCCTGGATATAATTAGTCATGAAAATTATTTGTTTCTAGTTTGTAAAGGGAATCAGAGAACTATCTGCCTTTCCAATCAGCTATATCAAGTCAACAACATTTCTAGCTGAGTACATGAAGCTCTGTTATTGTTCAAAAGGAAGTTTCTTTTTTATTTTCCCCCTTCATAAACTTAGACATTCTATAGTATGTTGTGCATCAGAAAGTTTAAGAGGAGGTAGGACTTGTGTTTTCTTCCTTGCCTGAATTTATACATCTAAATTACTCTCTTTGTAAGCTTTGACTCAGGAAAGGCAAGATCTAGAACTACATTTGGAAAAACAAATCCATTAATAAGTGACAGAAATCTCCAAAATAAAAGAAAACAGTGTCCCATCACTCCTCCTAAAATATTATTGGAATAAGTTAGCCAAATAATCTTCTGTTTGCAGTGATTCCATGACCATAAGAAAGAAAGAAAAAAAAAAGGGGAAAATTTAATGTGATTATGCTATCTGAAGAAAATTATATGCTTAGTTACATTAATCTGATATTATGCAAACATTTAGGAAAACATGCTTCTGAAAGATAAGAAATAGATTTTATGTATGGTAATGCAGATTTGCTATTTTGCAGCATGATAGAATTGCTTAATAGACCTAGGCATATATAACAGATGTTGCTATGCACTGTCCTTGAGTTATATGGCAGGCAAACTCCCTAAGCAAGGCACATATGTGTCATGTCCTGCAGAGTGGAAAATACCCCTGCAGCTTGCTCCAGATAAGGAAGAAAACAGATTTAAAATGTAACTTGCTTTTTTGCTTCCTCCTTTTAGATTTTTACTGTTACATACTTGCCAGAAACACTGATATTATGAGGATTTGATATTCATTAGGAAAAGGTACCTAATATTTTGATGGTATTGCACTATTATATTGTATTTTTTATATTAAGTGCAACTAATCTTCACACAAACTTTTTTCACATATTCTCCTTTTTGAAAGCAACTTGTAAGCTTTCTCCTCCTTTCATTGTTTAGAATATTATTTGTTGGTTAGCAGAATAATAATGGCTATCAGAATTTTAACCTTTCTAATACTTGCATCAATATAAAAGTATGACGGTGAAAACTGAATGCAGATAATTACTAAAACATTGTTTTCGAGTGGTTGTTCAGGTCCCAGTTTCAGATTGTCATTCTTCCTCCCTTGAGGAGGTCAGAAAAAGAAACTTGGTATTTCATGTAATTTTTATTTGAGCTCATATATCCTGCAATTGTCAATTAAGAAACTATATATAGAAAATCATAGTATATCTCAAGCTGAAAGGGACCCATAAGGACCATGAAGTCAAGTCCCTGCTGCTCATAGGACTACCTAAAACAATAAGATATCATTATGATCAACACAATAGTATTGTATCTATAGCACAGTAAGTCATATTAAGTACTAGAAAAAGAAATTGCATAACACATGAAGAATAAACAATTATTCTGCATCAAATTTTCCGGGTTCTCTTACCTTAATTAACCTCCAGGCACAGTAAAAAGGCAGTTTGCAACACAAACACTCAATTCCAGCTCAATTACATGTTATACAGGTATAACATGTAATATAGTAATAACTAAACATAGACCTTTATGTACTTTTTTACATCCCTTTCTGATTTTCTGGAATATTTTCAGAAGACATATCTAAATATTTTAGAAGTCATTATCCTTCAAAATTTCTCTACTTATTTTCAGTCATAACATGAAATATATTTTCTTTTCCTCTTATGCTGTAGGGATGCTGTAGTGATAGAATACTTTTAAAGCAACTTTATTCTTAAATTTCCATATGTGGGTAAATTGAAGGGCTTCTTGTTAGACTGTTTTACTGAATCACAAAGTTTATTGCACATACATTCTGTCTAAATTCTGGATCTTTAACAGATTTCCAGATGTCTACTATATATCTTTAATAGACCTCTGGAAATTAAGAGATTTCTGAGGATTAAAGTCTTCAAAGCAATCTTCAAGAGGTTATTAAAAGAAGAGCATTAAAATGAATGCTCAGGAACACCTGGGAAAAAGGCATTCCTCAACTGTATTTCCTTATGGTAGCACTATGCAGCTTAAATTATGCTCTAAACATCTTAGGAACTCAATTCCAAAAAACCCACAAGCTATGTTAGGCAATATTTTCAGTCCTTCAGTCTTTTTTTGATGACAAAAAATTTGAGCGTTTATGAGATAAATTAATTTAGAGATCATTTGGGGGATTGCAATATAGTATCAGTAAATAATTTCTCTGTAAGGTACTGCTATACCTAAAAATAGATAAATATATGTCAGTGTATTAGGTTTGCACATCAAGTTTTGGTAGCAGGGGGCTACAGGGGTGGCTTCTGTGAGAAACTGCCAGAAGCTTGCCCCATGTCCTATGGAGCCAATGCCAGCCAGCTCCAAGATGAACCTGCCACTGGCCAAGGCCGAGCTCATCAATGACAGTGGTAGTTCCTCTGGGATAACATGATAAAGAAGGGGACAAAGCTGCTGCACAACAACAGCCAGAGAGAGAAGTGAGTATATGAGAGAAACAGCCCTGCAGAAACCAAGGTCAGTGGGGAAGGAGGGCAAGGAGGTGCTCTGGGTAACGGAGCAGAGATTCACCTGCAGCCTGTGGAGAAGACCATGGTGAGGTAGCTGTGCCCCTGCAGACCCAGGGATGTCCCTGGGAGAGCAGAGAGACACCTTCAGCCCATGGAGGAGCCCCATACTGGAGCAAGTGAATGGCCACAGGTGGCTGAGACCCTGAGGGAAGCCAATGCTGGAACAGGCTCCTGGCAGGGACCTGTGTACCCATGGAGAGAGGATCCCACTCAGGTGCAGATTTACTAACAGAATTGTGACCCCGTGGGGGACTCATGCTGGAGCAGGCTGTGCCCAAGGGACTGCACCCTATGGAATTGACACACAGTGAAGCAGTTTGTGAAGAACTGTAGCCTGTGAAGGACTGTCTCCTGTGGGAGGGACCACATGCTGGATCAAGGGAAGAGTGTGAGAAGTCCTCTCCCTGAGGCCAAGGAGCAGCAGAGACAATCTGTAATAAACAGCCCCAATTCCTCATCCCCCTGTGGCCCTGGGTGGGAGGAGGTAGAGAGAATCAGGAATGAGGTTTGGCTTGGAAGAAGGGAGGAATGGGGGAAGGTGTTTTTAAGATGTGATTTTATTTGATTTGATTGGCAAAAAATTAAACTGACTTGTCCCCAGGTCGAGTCTGTTTTGTCTGTGATGGTAATCGGTGAGTGACCTCTCAGCGTCCTTATCCGGACTCATGAGCCTTTTGTTGTATTTTCTCTCCCCTGTCCATTTGAGGAGGGGAATAACAGAGCAGTTTTGGTCGGCACCTGGCATTCAGCTAAGGTCAACCCATCACAGTCAGATACTCATACTTAAATCCATATCATTCTACTCTGAAATACATCCATACCAATTAACCACTTTGACTTGACTGACAAGGGCTTCATCACATGACAGATTATGAGTATCTCATGGATATCTATGCCATGACAAGCATAACTATATTTTGCTACTATACTAGTGAAAATTTTCCCACCTGTATCACAGACTCCATCTTTTCAGACTTCAAGAATATTCCTCAATTCAATGAAGGTCTTTTGGTCAGAGCAGGTGTCCACAACACCATTAGTCATCCTAAGTGAAATGGCTCTCAGAAAAAATTAAAGCAAAACACTTTCAGTCATTGCTGATATTCTTGTATAACTCTGAAGCCTGGAAAAAATTTCAGTATACCATGGCACAAGAGTCAGGGTTGAGATAAAATAAAAATACAGAAAAAATAATCAATTTAAATAGCATTTTAATTTAATTTTAACTTTTACAATCTGGGAAAGGGGGTGTTGTTTTGCTGGAAATGACAACAGAAAATTTGTCAGGTTATCCTTTTACTAGGATTCCTAATCCAGCTGGAGAAGACTTAACACAGTTTGAACACAGTTTATTTTAGTTTAGAGACCTTGTAAGCCTTCCTCAGCTGAGGAAACTTGAACAAGCTTGTCCTCAGAGCTGGATGAAAAGCAAACACAATTTTGCCTTCAGCTGCCCTATCCATCCCATGAAACAATCAATGGCAAGGTGAGAGGCTGAATTAGAATTCAAGTCCACTTCCCGAGTCTCTTTCCCTGTGCATCATTCTCCAACTCCTTGATGCTATATGTAAGCCTAAGCATAGGCTAGCAGCAGTGAACATTTTTTTGGTGGCTTTTGACAAATTGAACAGCTTGGGTAGGTTCAATGGATATGTTCTGATTTCAGAATGGGAGCTTATTTTTATAACTGTGCCTTCACTTCTTTTTCACATCTACAGTGGCAGCATGGAGTGAACCTTTGCATATGAAATCATGTAATTTCAGTAAACCTATAATTTTTTACACAATCTTTCTGCTCTATGCTTACTTTAGTTTTCTTAACTAGCATTGTACTTATTGATTTCTAGGACTGGAAAGCTATCAGTTGTTTTTTTAGGTTTTTTGTGCTCTTTTTATCCCCGGAGGCCCACCAGGAGCACTGTATTTTATCATCTACATTCTGTTCCATGTGCTAGTATAGCTTATGGCTTTCTATAGAGAATTACTTTCTGCATCTAGGGGAAGAGATAGGTCAGATGCACTTCAGCAAAAAAGAGCTTAGAAAAATACATTTTGATGGGTCAGAAAAGAAAACATTGTAATCAGCAGACTACTGCTGCTGCTGTACCTCTGACCTCTGTCAAAATTCTTGCAGCATCCACCTGAAACCTCTGCAATCTAAAAATATTTATTCTCCACACCGCTCATTTTTTTTGGTCTAACTATTGGAATTTACTTATTTTTCCCCCACTAAAAGTGTGAGAAAAATAATATTTAATATACAGCATGTTCTAAGTTACACTTTGAAAATGTAAGCTAGCTAGACTTAAATAGCCCATATTTATGAACTAGGCCCATAACAGTAAACTTGATTCATAATTGTCCAAACTGTGATCATTAAAAAGCCATAATCAGAGGTGAGGGCATCAGGAATAGAATCATGCACATGTAACTAAAATGCTAGTGTAATACAACTGAGACACTTTTAATTGTTTCAACATCCCTGCTGGGAACAGGGACACCTTCCACTAGATTAACACACTACCAGATTAACACGCTACCATACCCTTCACTGCAACTAGAACACTTCTAAGAGTGTGATGTGTCCCTGCAGTTGCTGTAATAAATCATCTATTTAAATGAATGAACTATCAGGACATGTTAGCTGTATTTACATTTATCAGCATCAAAGATCTTTTCATTTATTTGTGTTCATAGTGAAAATAGTATATTACATTATTCATCTACTATTATATAGATTTAGCTTTGCACCAACATTTTAAATTCTTAAAAGTAGAAGAAGGTGTTTAAACAGTCATCACCATAAATAAATCAAGTACTCAACAGAAAGCCTGAAGTAGGGGTGAAGTATGACATAATTATTTCAAGCAAAAGCTTCAAAAGAACTGAAATGCATTCTTATCTGAAGGTTATTCCTGTCTTGAAAAAAACCAATAATTTACCTCCTTGGATGAAACTTTGGAGCCTTTCTGGACAAGATAAGTCTTCAAGATGATTTAGTCTAGAACTTACCCTTTGCTATACAAGCTTTCAGAAGGTTGTCAAAGTTTATAGCTCACAGAAATAGGACATAGCAGGACTTCTATTGACACATCCAGCAGAGAGCAAATTGAGTGACCCAAGTACCATCACAGGGGCAGACTGAAAAATGCTTTCTGGTTCTCTGTATTTTGATAGGGAAAAAATAATAAAAGGTTCTATATCTCTCTTGGTCATCTTCAACTTTTCTGAGGAAAGAGATGACAACTATCTATTGGCATTCAAACTTCCTTGGTGGGAGGGAAGAAGAGAGTTAGTGACACCACTGTAATTTCATCCTAATCTCCAACTTTATGTTAATCAACCTTTTCTGTGGTACAGTAGATGCCATGGTAAAGCTTATCAAAATCCCTGATGTTACTCTTTTCACTTTCTGTTTCTCCTTTCTTTCCTTTTCCTGCAAAATGTCATTAACATCTAATTTTTTCTTTAGCTTTGAAAATGGAAAAAAGATCATCAATAGAAAAACTCTCAGTTATGCTTTAAGTTTTGGGCACAGGCATGACGTTACATACTGTAACTTCTGGAGCCACTCTTGTCTAGTCATGACATGTAGAACAATATCTCACATATGTAGTTACTTGCAGGCCCTTTTATCCTGTGGGTTCATCTATTTTCCACAAATAAAAGAAGATTTATATAGTGACATGAAAATTGTCACACAGAATACCTCAAATGAAGTCTTAGCACAGAAGTTAAAAGTAATGTGGACAATATTTAGACAGATAGAAAAATAATAAGTTTTATTTATTTAATTTAACTTAGTCTGTTTCTGTCCATAACTGAAGTTCTCTGTAAGCCATTCTCATCAGTGACTGGCCTCCCAAACTGAGCATTACTAGTTAACTCTAGATTATTATTTCAAGCTGTAATCATGTTTAAATTATTTAGAATTAAATGGAGATGTATTCCAGAAGATTAATATCTATTAAATTGGCAAAAAATTGTAAATATATTCTCTTCTTTTCAGCTTATTCATACTTTTGTCAGTATACTTCACAACTGTGGATGAGAAAATTTAGACTTTACATGATGTTGATGTTTGACTATAGTTAGGTCTATGGGTTGATGGGCATGGGCTTCATTGTCTTTTTGTCATCCTTCATAATGTCATAAATTATGTATCTATTTATTTCTATATACCTGGAAATGCTTTAAATAATCATAAAATACACTCTTAAATCTCACAAAAATCTGCAAATAGATAAAGTCTTAAGTCCACCCTATCAAAACGACATGCAGTATGAATTTAACATGATTTCAAAGCTGAGGTCTAAAATCATACACATAGAAGTATGAATAAAATAATTTGTTCATAATGTCACTATTTCCAGTGACATTATTATTTTTTGTGTCTTGCTATGATAATTGCGGCATCTTCCTAGGACTGAAAATGTGCTGAGCAAGTAAATCTGAAATTAAGGAAAAAGCAATTGTATTATGTAAAAATGAAATAGAGTGTGATAATTCTGTTTTACGGAGTATTTTGAGAAAAGAATTAACTGAGAAATGAAAAATATAGAGTCATAGATTATCCTGAGTTAGAAAGGTCCCTCATTGAACTCCAACTCCTGGCCCTGCACAGGACCATCCCCAAGAGTCACACCATGTGCCTGAGAGTATTGTCCAAAAGCTTTTTGCACTATGTCAGGTTTGGTGCTGCGACCACTTTCCTGGGGAGCCTGCTCCAGTGCCCAACCACCCTCTAGGTGAAGAACCTTTTTCTAATATCCAACATAAACTTCCCCTGACACAACTTCAGGCCATTCCCTCAGGTGCTGTCAGTTGTCACCACAGAGGAGAGAGTTGTCCCTCCTCTTCCCCTCACAAGGAAGTTGTAGACTGTGATGATGTCTCCCCTCAGTCTCCTCCAGCTTGAAAAGCCAAGTGACCTCAGCCATTCCTCATATGGCTTCCCCTCTACACCCTTTATCATCTTCATAGCCCTCTTTTGGATGCTTTCTAACAGCTTTATGTCTTTCTTACACTGTAACACCTAAAACTGTACACAGCACTCATGGTGAGGCCTCACCAGTGCAGAGTAGAGTGGAACAATTGCCTCCTTCAACCAGCTGGTGATGCTGTGCCTGATGCATTCTAGAAATAAGGATTTTATTTTTATAAGGAAGACCTTGTGAAATTAGCCTGAATATAAGCTGAGAAGGCTGCAATATACAGAGCATTGAAGTGAATTATATAAATAGAAATATGATTTATGATCTGCTTAGAAATTTCTGTTTTGAATATGTGTTGTAGAAGATGAACAAATTTGATGAGGCAGGCGGTAAAAACAATTGTGAGATTTTAAAATATTGTCTTCCACCACTGTATCCATAACCTGTCACTCTATTATTACTAAATTTTAAGAGCACTGGAGTGAGTATGAACAGACACTAAAAGTGTTCTGAAGAAACTTGACCAACTTTGCATGATAGCAGGTTTATAAACCACCTTCCATCTTAGTGATGGTGCCAAAACTTCAGAATGAAGGTCCAACCCAAACAAACTATGGATACTTAACAGATTTAATCAACTCAGGATGCTATGTGGTGGATCAAATTTTTCTGAGATTACAAGAAATTTACTGATATATGAAGATGAAAATGTGATTGTTTAAAATTTTGATCAAGAAGCATACTTCCAGAGTGTTTTCTAAATTGTGTAAAAAATTTTACCCCTTTTAAAACAACTAAGAAATGTACCCTGGCCTTATTCATAGAATTGCTTTCGATACGAAAGAAAGAAAGAAAAAGAAAAGCAAAATTGCAAAATATGTTTCATGGACAAAACAATATGGGATAATTTTCAATGTTTATTATTTTTAATTAGAAAATAGTGTTTGGTCCCAGTTAGTTAACTTTTTAAATTTTTTTTTATGAACTTTGCATTCAACTTTAAAAAAATTATTTTTTTTGTGTTATATTTTCCCCTTGGCTTACTCATGAAAGTTTGATACTGAAATTAATTTCACTCACTTGAAATGTATGCTGTTCCAGGCATTGTAGCAGCATGGAGAGAAATATGTTTTTTGAATTAGCATGGGGATAAACTAGTAAACTCAGCAATCTACTTCTAATATGCAATACATTTTTTTCCAAGAAACAGTCTGAAGGAAAATGCTGTTTCATACCTTAATTTGTCATTTCAACCAGAAAACTTTAACCACTGAACAAGGGCTTTAAGACTGTAACATAGGTGGTACAGTTTGCATGTAGGTATAATGATTTTACAGCTAAGAAACATTCTTTAAAAAAAATAAGCTTTGAAACATTGTATATTATCCTTTCTTTTCTCTTCTTTTCTCTTTCTTCTATAGTATGTTTTCAATATCTCACTTCATTCTAATCTGCAGGGAAAGCAGAGTTATTCTGTTAAGAGTAGGTAATATAGACTGGAATAACAAGCAGACTGGGTAATGGTGTAAGAAAATTTAAAAATCAAATTAAGCATTCCAACCCACAGATACTTGTCATCACTTTAAGTGTCTCTGTTACTTTTGCAAAAAGGGAAAAAATCTTTAGAGGAAGGACTTGTTCACTGAATGTGTCTTCCAGTCATGTTGAAGTGACCATGAATGCAGATTGTTGGAGTTGGCTCAAGTCCAAGCTCAACTCCTTACAAGAAATTAAATTCACACAATCAAACAAATATTTAGTTAGAAATTTTTGCAAATATTAGTTTAATTTAATTATCTATGTCATCATCATGGCTAGGCTTCACAAACAAAGATTTATATATTATATAATAATTACTATAAAGTAATATATACTCTTTATACACATATAAAATAATGAATGTTTTGTTTCAAATGAAGTTCAGCACGGCTTCACCCATAGTAATAACACCTATGTGAAACCTGTTGCAGTGTCATTCTGCTTTTTAGGGATGAATTTCTTTCCTTATTATTCCACATATATATATCATTCTCAAGTTAAAAGCTCAGGAGGAAATTTTACAGGGTTTTTTTGGTGCATTTTCATCTTTGACTTTAGAAGCATTTTTACAACAGTTGAGGAAAAATTTCACAGTAGTTAGCATTATCTCCCGGACTAAAATTTATGTTATAATTTCTTTTAAACTATAATCTATACTTTGTTGCCCATTGATCTGTCTGAAATTTTCCAAAGCATCTGTTAGTATGTAATAAAGGTAGAAAACAACATAGATTTTCAGCGTCCATGCAGTACTGATTATGGGCAGTTTGTAAGACTCTCTAAAGCAGGAGGGTTCATCCAACTGTCATGTTTGATGGTCGCTGAGAGAATTTCATACTTCTTAGCCCCTATACATTCAGACCTTTACGGAACCATAAGACAATAAATCCTGCAACTTGACTTTGTGTTATGTGGAACAATACTTCCATTTATTTTTATTCCACTGCTTGTTTCATATATTTTACCATGCAAATTGCAATTACCATTGCAATGCTGTTGTCCTTATTCATTGCAGGATTAACACACTTTTGGCAATAAGACTTAGGTGGGAGAGAAATAGATTGGAGGCTTTAAAAGAGGAGCATGATTGGTTTTTTCTATTTCTATAAAGTTTTATACAGAGCAAAAACTATATTTGAAGATCAGAGATCTTGCTTGTTTGTCATCAAGCTCATAGACAGTGCAACTGATGCCTAAAGATTTTTAGGCATTTTGTAGATTTTAATATAGCTGAATAGTTTTCTTTTACCTTAGACACTTCAGACAGTTCCTAAAGTCTTTTCTCACAGTTTGTGCAACATTCCAATGAATTTCTGTTTGACAGTATTTTCAAGGCAGGATATTTTAGCGAGGATTGTTTGAGACATGCACCTGGACCGGAATGATAGGATATACTGCAGAAAAAAACAAGATAGAGGGCCCAGAACCCTTGGAGGGGCTCCAACAGGACAGTTCTGGGAGTGGTACCAGGACAAGAGTGGTCTTTGGGTTAGATGTACCCACTAGGTATGAATAATTAGTTACAGTTATAAAAGTGTGAGAATTCTGTATGTGGGTGTGCACCCATGCACTCCGTGCACCTGAAAGCTATCATTAAAGAACTGCTCTCTACCTTATCTATACTATTATTGTTTGGAGAATTTTTTTCTTCCATTTTAGGCATCGCAACCTGGAATTTCTAGATTATTATTCTTGTCTATAATAAAATTGATTTCTGATAGATGTTATTTGTGTCTTGAGACTTTAGGAGAATAATATTTGAATTCCTAGATGTTGTGGCAAAGATTATTAACATATTATTATTTGGACCTCTTTCTATAATTTTGCTTTTCAACAAGAATAAACATCATGAAAAAACAGCTCCAACTCTATATCACTGTAAAAGTACCCCATATATACTATCTGTAAGCATAAGCTAGAGTCCTTGTTTATTATATCCACCTCAACATGTTAAATTAAAAGTACTGGGAAATAAAGATTCTGGGTTACCATATAATCTTCAAAGTACTTTTTTCCCCAGAGGCAGTGCCTGTTAAAGTGGCATCTGAAAATATTTACAAGATGATAAACAAGCTATCATTAAAATGAAAATATTTATTGTCAGCCTACACTGGCAAATATCCTTGGATTTGAACCTTTCTAACCTTTAAAGTCATTTAAACAACAAAATTTTGCTGACTGTAACTCCAGTGCAGCATATTACATATGATTTTGAGTTAACAAACAACCACCTGTTAAAACAAACAAATATATATTCAGTCTTCTGTTTTTATACATACACACACACATGTGCGTGTATGTGTGTGTTTGTGTAACAAACCAAGGGATGACACAATTATTGATCTGAAGTCTTTTTGTGCATGGATGAATGAATTTGTTTACACACACAAGTATATTTGTCAATTTCTGTGTAAAAATGTGGATGCCTGTGCCATTATTATAATGAACTCATATATTTTTAAAACATACACACAGATTTATAACAAGAAATAGAAATATTTCATTCTAGGGCAGCTCACTATCACAAATATTCTTTTATTACCCTAGGTGAAATATTCTTTTGTCATGGAAAAGGGTATTTATTTGTAGTTGAAAATGATGTTTCTTTAAAAGGAATTTAACATCACTTTTTCAAAGTACAGAACAGTCTGAATGCAGGGGAGAACACCCTCATGACTCCTTCCTTTCCCCTCTAGAGCCCCCCCACAAAATCCAAACAAAACAAAAACCTGTCATTAAATAAGCACTCAGTAAAACTAAATAAAATGAAAGTGTAATGTCTGCTGTGGGATGAAAGAGCCAGTGTAATGATAGTTAAAGCATAATATGTTTAAGCCTGGGGATATAGTGAAGTGCAGATGTGTCATTTCTTGAATAAAAACAAACTAATATTTCTGCTATACAACCATAGCTGCAAGGTTTTTAGAAGCAGGTAAGAATAAATCAGTTTTTATGTGCCACCCAAGGTCTTTTATCACATTCTCTGGTTGATCTTTTCTTTGGATTAAGAAACATTTTTGCTCATAAGCGCTGTTAACTATTCTAAATGTAGGCTTTACTTTCCTAATCAAGAAATATGATTTGTGAAATTTCTATTTTTTAAAAATTTGAGGTTTTTTTTAATTCACACAGGATCTAAAACCACACAGAGTGGTATATCATCTTCTGTAACATCACTTCCTGTTTGAAAGCATTCACCCTACTCTTGTATAACTGCACAGCAACCAATATTTTGCATTCTCTCAAACTGTATTATTACCTTTTCAGAAGGCAATAAGGATGAGGAAAACCATTGTATCACAAAGAAAACTACTCTAATGTTATAGGTCTCATATGTGAAAGCTTAGATATGGCTGTGCCACAGATTTCCTGAGCTATTTGGAACGTGTTGATGAAGACAGTATTGTATTTATAGGTTTCCACTGAGCAGCTAGCAACCATTTCAACCTTAGAACACGGAGCTGATCACTACATTTTACCAGCAGTTATGATTTCCCCATCCCAAACTGCTAAAGAAAAGTAAAAAGCTGCCTTTTTTGAACTGTGCCAAAAGAAACTTTCATAGAAAAGTTACCCTCTGAGTTAAAGCAACTTGAATACACTTACATGTTTCTCCTGAATAAGCACAAAAGATGTCAGACCTTGTGAGAGATGTAACTGTTCTTTCACTCCCTCCAAACATTCACCACTTTATCTGCTTTGACCTTTCCTAGATGAAGTGGTGATTTTCATTTACATTAAGTCTAAAGTAATGATTCTCTACTCTGTTATCTTTTTTTCAATTTAAGTGTGAATAAAACAGGCAAAAGGACAGCTTGTGTAGCCATGTAGAATGCTTTCACTCTGTCCTTGTACTGTTTACACTATCTTATGCTGCCATAATAGGCTCTGTAGAAGTCATCTCAAATGCATGAATTTGAATGAAGGGAGAAATTCTAGGATGAGAAAGAAAATATTTAATTATGAAGAATGCATTCTATTTTCTAGATATGTTTTAATTTTATGTTATGGAGTGAAATATTGTAGTAGAAAACTGTTAGGCATTGTGTCAAGAGAAAGAGAACAGCATGTTCCAAGAAGAATGCATCAAGGAAACTTTGCAAGAAGGAAATTATACGTCAAAGTGAAATACTTTCCTTTTTTCTGTTCAAAGGGATACTTATTTTAAATAATTTTATTTTTGTAGTGACATTAGCTGTTGAAAGGAAGAAATATGACTGTTAATCAGCAAGAGCTGGAAGCAAAATTTTAATGCTCATAACAAATGATATTAGAGAAAACTGGAAATCCCTGTGATCCAGCAATAATACTATATAACATTTAAGTATTATATACATACTTTAAAAGGACAGAAAACTGTAATTTATCAGAGTACTTTTACTATTAAAATGCAAATTATACATTGACAACATATTTAACAGCTCTTATTTCTGTTTAGGAGACAACTGATTGTGTTTATACTGCTGAGGGGAGCTTTTCCAAATCACTGTCTATGATTTTCCTTAAGAATTGAACTAAATAAAACATGGTAGCAGTACTTTATAAAATCCAATGATAGTCTCCCATCGTAATTTGTGAACCAGGTTAGATAATTTCTCCCCATTTATTAGTGTTATTATTGTTATAATAAAAGTTTTCCTTCTAAATAATTATGCAGCAGTCTAAAATTGTGCAGAAGTGTAAACTGTAGTTCTATTTTTATAGTAATGTTTTAATTGTCCTCAGGATTTTACACTTGCCTAATTGCAGAGAAAAAAAACCTGTGAACAGGCTAAAAGGCAATGTGCAAAGTTGGATCAGCTGGGTGAAAATGTATTTACCACAATTGTCTTTGAATCCAGTTCACAGAAAACATAGACTTTTTTTTTTGCTTAATCAAGTATAGCACCTCCAATTTAAATTTTATTAACTCCTCCAAACTTCCAGGAACAGTTGGTCTAAGAAGAAGCAGAAAGTAAACAAGTGAAACTGAGCTAGTTCCAAGTTATTTCAATTTCATTCTCTTGATTTTCTACAAATAAACATTATAGTTCTTTAAGCACTATTAATTATGATTAGCATGTGATCTGCATTTCATATTTGAATTTATAAACAATAGCATACATTTTCTAAGTTTACAAACATTGTAGAAATTCTATAAGGCTGTGGAGCAGGCTGGAGACTTTGGCTGCTTATCCACGCAGGTAAGTGAAATGTAGTATTTGGGCAACACTTGCAATTTTCCCATTGTTGTCAGGAATAAGAGCAGAGAACCACCATACTCCAGAAAATCTTCCCTCAGAGAAAGAAAATTAATAAAGTAATAAAACCCCAGACAAATTCAATAGAAAGTTTAATAAAATTAACAAAAACATTGAACATATATTACTATGATTTTATATGAAAATGACATGGCCAAAACCAGAATGTGTAAAGTGCAAAATGTACCCCTGGGCTGCCCTATTTCAGACCCTTTCAACGGTTTAGAAAGCAATCAATCACAAAGAGAGTCTCCTATTCATCCACCTCTTGTAAAATTGCATTCACATTGTCTGCAACTGGCAATTTACTCTCTTTTGCCTCATGAGAACTCGAGCACCTTGACTCCTAGATAGACACCAACCCTCATTCAGGCTTAGAAGGAAAAATGATGAGTTTCTGCTATTTATTATTTTCTTCTACTCCCTGACTCCTTTTTTTTGTTGTTGTTATTTACAGCTTCTTTAGCACTGAAGTCATCCAACTAAAGAGAGTTTTCTGATCTACAAGATACAAAACATATTGCTGAGAGAGATTTATAATTTCTACTTGTTTTAGCGAATTATTCATTCTACAAAAATTAGAGTATGCTCTCATGTCCCTCATTACCATTGGACTGTATCTTAATATGCAGTGAAATATAAGCCTTTGAAATATTTTTATTTTTCCAAAAAATATTATCTGCAACACTTTTAATAGCAATGACAACTCAATTCAGTTTTTATTTTCCTCTATTTCTTTTTTCTATAACTATACTGTCAGCCATTTTACATGGCGATTGTTCCATGAAGCAACAGAAATTTTTTATTTTTCACCATTCAACTACACCATTGTGATGAACTATGAAAGGAAGCAATTTATGCCAAATACTTACAACTCAGTGAACTTTTAGAGAGAACCATTTTTAGGAATACATCAAACAAAAATTTAAAAGAGAAAACTAAAAAAATGTAGTTTATTGATTTATAGCAAAGTTACTGTTCTCAGTCTAGATAGTATTAGTTCTTTATCCATCTAGATTAGTATTGGTTTGTTGAGTTGGCTACCATTTCTTTAGTTTGTTTTGCTTTGTGGGTTTGGGTTGTTGTACTGGTATTTTTTCAACAGTGAAATTACATTCTTGCCTGAGATTCTTAGCTTTACAAAAATGTTCTTTTTTTCCTGAGTCCTCCCATCATCATCAGGTACTGCTATCCGCTGCTTCTATGTAATGGGCTTAATCTGTAGGAAGAGAAGCTGCAAGAGCACAAAACAAGCAAAGCACTCAAAACTGTGAAGGACACGTGGGAAGGGGATTACCCCTGTAGCGTTTGACAAAAGATTTACAAAGTAGCACTAGCAAGGATGCAATATAAGAGCAAACCAAAGAAATAAAAGTGTACAGTATTAATCCTTCGTTAGAAAACCTGCCCAGACATCTAAATTTTAATTCTATGATACATGTCCTACAATATCCTTCCAGTAAAGAAGAGAATTTCAATGCTAGTGCGTGCAAAACTACCACCGTGAAATCGGGGTTACTTTAGCCAGAAGCTAAAATGAATTTGAATCACTTACTAGCTACATTTTATTAATAAAATATGGCCTCCCAGTAATTCAAATCAAGCCTTGTCCAATACGTAATGTGATTTTAAGGCAGCTGAAGAATTAAATAGAAACAAATCTATTAAAATACATCAAGTATCCATCAAGAAACATACAGTGTTTTAATGCATAGTAGACAACTGTACATGCTCACTTGACCATCTTTGGTCAATCTGTATGTCAGTGTTCCCAAGCATATGTCTGTCCTTGCTTTAAGGAAAGGCTGGCTCCAACAGAGCCCTTTGGAAGGGCCACTCATGGCACCAGGAACTGCTGAGTGTCTTCAGGGATGGAAAAATTGCTGAGCTGGCAAACAAGATCCAGCCTGAAGGCTGGAGCTCATGCAGAGGCTAAGAGGAAGCACAGAGGATGAGTCTGGCAGCAAGACCACAAAAACAGAGTAAAAAGCTTCTCTGGAGCTGAGGGTAAATGATCAAATTTTGCTGCTGTTCAGTAACAAGTTAATCGAACTGAAACACAAAAGTAAGTTGCAGTCTACAGGGATGAAATGGGCAGCACATTAACGTACTATTTCTGTTCTGTTTCTTCATTGCTTTAACTTTTTTTGAAAGTTAATAGTCTTTTATTCCAAAATAGAAATGTAAGAAAGTTATTTTTTAATCTAAACCCTTTTGGTCCTTTTGGGGAATTTCTCTAAGAGAAAGTTTAAGCAATTCTGTTCTGCAGCAGTGGCTGAATCACTTTCATAGTTTCTGTGTGCAAAGGTACAGACCAAGACAACAGCTGCAGTAATGTGCTCACCAACAGATTTAAAAAAAAAAAATCATGCTCCTTATGAAATGATGACAATGAAGATAGAGACTATCACAATGTTTCTGTAGGTAATGTGATGCTCAGGTAAAATGACAATTTCATCTTAATATCACAGAACAAGGAGACAGAATAAAAATCAACTTACTCCTCCCACTCTTCTATTGCTTCCATCTCACTGATATTATTTCTGGATGGCTAAAATATGATTTGTAATGTTTTCCTGCTCTCCATACTGGAAATAACAGTCTTACACTTTCACTGCCCTACAAATATATGTTTTGTAACTATCACTCTGGCATAAAAGCTACAATATTAGTCCCTCTAAAACCTTACTAACTGATTTCAGCTTCTAGAACAGACATACGTCTGCAAGGTTTTTATGCCTTTGATGTTTTTTTTTAGCTTGATAACCTCACTTACTTTGATACTGATTTCCATTGATTTCCTTCTTATCCTTTTCTAATAACTTCATCATGTTCAATGAAGTTGCCAAGCCTGCTTCCTGACTATTGTTTTTGTCCACAGTAAAATTCACTTTTATCCATCCATTTTTCTGCTGTATTTTCTCATCATCTTCCCAACTAGCACAATACTATTTTTACCTGTGTTTCCTTTCTGTGCGCAAACAGAAATAATCTAGAATTCCGTTTAACAACAAAGACATAAATAAAACACATAAAGAAAGCCACTTGCTGCTGTGTACGTCCTGGTTGTCGATTTCAGTCTGCCTTTATATCTCATCACTAAAAATTCCTTCTTTTTCTCTCTGGCTCCCTGCCACTTCTTGTTAGAGAATTAAGGAAAATCCTGTCTACTTTTTCTCACCTTTTGAAGAAGGGTTTTTACTTTGAACTCCTGACCTATGCAGAGAAAAATCTCCATCTGCTTCTTTCTTTCTTTTCAAATTTTCAGGAATATTCTACTCCAAGTCATCTCCAATTAAGTAGTATAGCTGAGTATCTTTTGGTATTCAACATTGCACCTTCTCTATGGAAATAAAGAAACTTTTATAATCTTGATAATTAAAATTTATCACATTAACAACCTAAATAATTACCATGACATAATTCTCCAATTGTCTAGTTTACTGTTTTACTGTAACAAAACTACTCTGACCACTTGTTCCTTTTGTAAAGGTTAGATTAGGTTATTATTTCCGCCTTGATGAGTTGTGGGAAGTACTATTAATTGCCACCACATCACCATTGTTCTGTTAGGTGCAGTACAGGGAAAGACTGAGCCTGCTTGTACTCTACTCTTGTTCTTAGAATAATTTATCTCCAATAAAATGGCTGTATTTTCACTCAAATTAAACGTTCTCCCTGAATGACTTTTGCCATTGAAATATCCTTGCTTCCAAATTTATAGTTGGGTGTAAACATACATAAATAGCTTTATTCAATCCAGTTAAATGTCTTCATTTCTTGATTGGCCTTTAGGCTTATGCCTTAGATTACAACATCAAGCATGGCTGTAATAAAGAGAAATTCCCCTGAATTTTGCTAAAGACACTGATTTGGCATTGATGATAATTGGGGTAAAAGTGAAATTTAAGAAGTAAATAATTTTACTCTCTTTAAAAAAAACTAATGAACAGAGAAGTACACAATCTTAGCTATTAGAATAGTGCTGCTAAAGTGGAGATGTTGAGAACCTATAGGAGATGGAGATAAAACTTTCTGCAACAGTAGTACAAATCAAAAACAGAAAGAAAAATAAGCAACAGGATAAATAATGCATACTAAGATCTACCTTTTTTTTCCATTTGTTTGAGCTTAATATTTTATATACCTTCACTATAACATCTCAGGACAACTACTATAGTAATACCTCATCTGAAACTAAATCAAGTGTAATTTGAAATTCCACAAACTTCCAATTTTTCCTAATAGATTAAGAGCCAAGGAGAGACACAATTTTAAGTTACACAACTGAAAAAGAGAGGGAGAGAAATCATATTCAACAATCTCTCAGGTAAGCGCTGTTAAGAGAGGCAGTAATTGCAGAGCAGGTAAGTGGTTCCCTCTGCTGGGAAAGATGAAGGTTCTAAACCTAAAAATAAAATAAAATTTGTCAAAGTAGAGCTAAGTTTCTATAATGGTTTTCCTCAGAGAACAAGAAATACATGCTGTGCACAAAGATAATAGGTACAAGGTTATACCTTGGACACACAGAATAAAAATAGCTTTAGGTACAGTTACAATAGCTGAGTTACAAATTTTAAATGATTAATTTTAAAATGTTTTGTGAAGTTTTTCTTATTCTACTCTGACTAATGGACTTTCTAATTAAAACCTACTTTTTATTAAAAAAAAATGAAAAGAAGGACTTAATAGAGAAAATAGGTAGCATAGATGTGAGTCTATTAACAGCAACCTGAACTGAAAAAAAATAAATCAACTCAGCTTAAAAAAAGATTTTGAACCTGTCAGAAATCTGTCCTAGAGATCTGTCCTACTACTTTTATTTTGGTGAAGTCGGGCAGCATTTATGACCGTTGTTTCAATTTAAGATTAAATCTAAGTTTCAATCTAAGAGTCTTATTTTTCTATAGGTTCCATTATATGAAAAACTAATTATCACTCTATGATGTTAAAAACCTATTTACTTCTAAGTATATGGAGTTTCCTCTGCAGTTTAAAGTATACTTCTGGGCCAGTACTGAACCTTGGGGACGACATTGGTGACAGGCCTCCAACTAGGCCCTGTGCCACTGATTACGACCCACTGGGACCTGCTGTTCATCCAGTTCCCAATTTCAATTTTTTTAGGGTTGTGTGAACATCATACACTTTCATGTCCCTGAAGGCTTAGAGATATTTGGTTGCACCTCTGATCTCCACATTCCCAATTAGCCAGTGTTGTTGTGGTTACCTTGTGATATCTCCCATCAAAATCAGGTCTTGAATTTAATTCCATGGAAGTGTTCCAGGCATTGCTTTTTTCCCCAGACAAATGTTTCTAGTTTCTATTAATTTTTTGCTCTTTAAACTGCAGAAACAATGGATGAACAATTATAAGCATTTTATAGAAACAGTAAAGACCTAAAGCAAACCTAAATTATTTTCATATGAACATTGTGACATTACAATTTTCCTTTGTACTATATTTTTTTTAAATTTTGCCAGAGAGCATAAACACCTCTGTTATTCTGGTACTGGCTGTTTTTTAAATCTCATCCACTACAGCAGTAAAATCATTTAAAATCAGATCTGTTGAGTGGAAAATGTGTTGTGGATTTTTTTTTTAACGTAAAACCCAGAGTATGAAAAATTGAAAGAAAAGCTTGAAATGACTGCTTACCACAAAAATGCTTCCTATCTTGGTTCACTGGTCCTCTGCTGTCTCCAGGCCCACTTTGAGTCCCTTTGAGGTTTTGGGCTTGTAGATTGCAGTGAATTTCTGAAGTTATGCTTGTTTGTCACATAGGTTGGTTTCTTTTCTCAGTTATAAAGAATGTGATTACTTTTAGAGAGAAAAAAAAGAAACCTTTTACAGTATTTGAGTTCAACAACCCATTACAGAGCGAAGGGATCAGAGCTTTTTTGCTTTGGTGAATGTTACTACATTCTCATGTTATATAGCAAGTGCATCAACTGGTGAACACCTCTGGTGAAGACTGAATGGAATAAAGACGGATATGCTGAGGACGTAAAACGCAGAAATAAATTTATTCCCTTTATATTAGAAGGGTCAGAGTTTTTAAGAAAATAGCAAGCTGATCTAAAGTCCTGAGTCAGTGTCCACTCATTCCAGCGCTGCCCTGCTATTTATGTTCATATAAACTAACTTGAAAAAAATCAGGATCCAAAATCATCCTGTGCCAAAAATTAATTCAATATGCAACTTAATTAAGAAATAGTTGCATAAAAGGATTTGAAACAGAAAATACGCAAGATGAAAACAAAAGTTCTATTATTTTATGTGCGGATTTGGGGTACTAGGAACCAAGTTTATGAGAGGTTAAAAAAACACAGAAAACTCTTTCAGGTATGGATTACTGGTTCAGAAACACGCCTTTGAAAACTCCAAATCCCGTGGTATGATTAATTATTCTGTAGTTCACCATTAAGTGTTTTTAGCTGCTTTAACATACACAGAAGATTGCTGCCTTCTCTACTGAGCACTGCAAGAAGATGAAGATTATGAAAAGTTTCTGAATACATAATTCTTGAAATACTTGAAGTTAGCAACCATTGCTTTTACTATGCTACTTGGATTTCTGGACCCAGATTAACCTTTTATATCCATTACTCCATGACATTAGATGTCTCCCTCCTTGACATTATAAATCTAGAAGCAGCTCATCTCCCCTTTGCCTTTAATACCTGTAGTTTTATGAAGACGAATAGAATCATTAGGAGGGAATTTGTAATTTTCATTCACAGACTAGTATGGTTATCATGAAAGGTCTCCTCTACAAATAAGAAATTCTTTATAGCTCTTCCCTAAATTCCACAAATGTACAGAGTCGACTCTTCTACACAGTTCAATCCAAAGAGTACATCTTAAATTCACAGAAAATCCACAAATAATTTTTGGATTTTTTTTCTCAGCCTGAATCTTGGCCTAAGGACCTTTTTCCTTTAAAATGGTCTTAAGAAAATAGATTTTTCCATGGACTGGCATGGAACCAGACACAACTATTTCTGTAAAATGCTACTGGACCAGGAAATATTTATTTATTTATAACGAAGTAGAATAATTGTTCTGGAATCTACAACAATTATCTTGTCAATTGCATTTATTTGATTATTTTTAAAAATGCAAGTAAATCCGTCTTATAAAGGGTAAAAGTTCTTGTCAAATATGAATAAAACAAGAAAATCAGTGGAACTGAATAGTACTTGAAGTGAGGCATGTATGGAAGTTCACATTGCTTGGCTTGTATCAAAATGAGGAAAAAAAATCTCATTACGGTGATTATCATGTAATGTAAAACTATCATTAATTGATGGGATACAACTTTGAGTATGTATGGAATACCATACATATGGTATGTACTTGCACCATATGGTGCAAGTATTTATCAGTGTTTTGAACGTACCATGAAGACTGCTAATTAGAAAAAGAAGGTTGTTAGGTACAATAAATTTAAAATAAATACTTGATTCTAACCTCTAACAATTACACTCAGAAATCGCAGTTACAAAGTCTTTAGTGATTATATTATCAGAAAAATTTCACGAGTCCTGAAAATATTCTCTGCTAGCTTCCTAATATTTACTGTTACTTTTATTTTAAAATATCTTGCACACCAAGAAACATACAAGATTCCCTGTAAAACCTGAATAAATGATCTTTTCACAAGGCCCACTCCATTAGCCATGCATTCTACAGTGTTGCAAGAATTGATCCACTATACAGAACTAATATAAATGGCTATTTAACAGAAAGAAGATACTTAGAAAGATTTGTAATAGAACTGGCAATGAACCTCTTTTGTTGAATAGAAGCCAGATAATTCTCTTAGATTTTAATATAAGGTGCAGATTACAACAGTAATTGCATATGTGGCATGGCAGGGATCCCACGTACAATCCTATTATTACCTTGACAATAAGTCATTAGCAGTTCAAAGAGAATTCAAAAAATGACATTAAGCCAAAATATGAAAGCTACTTTAGAAACTGGAAAAAGGAAGACACATATACTACAGCTAAAATAGAAATTAAAAAGCGATGGCTTAGGACAATAACATACTGTTATTGAAGGAAGTAAATCTTTCACTTCTTAAGGCAAGGAAGAGATTAAGAGGACCATGTGAGTATGAAGACTGACTAGGGCCCAGGAGAGGAGAAAAAAAAAAGTAAAATAAAAAGAAAGAAAAGAAACTAAACATGTGGTCATGCAAAATATTTAACTTTGAAACAATCTCTTAAGGAAATCAGAAGAAATTACATCATTTGAGACCTTTAATTAATACACTTTGATGAAAGCACTAGAAAATGCATTGCTTCTGCCCCCCTCCCCTCAAATGCAACTGGAAGCAAACTGACCTGCTTTTCTTTCTCCAGCAGCTATTATTTTGCACTGGTAAAATATCCCAAGGCCTAGTAATAATATCAGAAACTACTAGGCTGGAGAAATTAGCTGAAAAAAAAGAGAGAGAATAGTATATTACAAGAAAATGTTGCTAGCAGATTACCTTAGATACCTATTGCATCTATCAACAAGGTTTCAGGCAAAAATAAATCCTTCCAGTATTTCAGACAAACAGATTTGCTATTTCGGTAATTATCAGAAAGCAATAGAGACACTGAAAAGAGGGAGAATTCCTACAAAATACTGTTATTTTTGAGCTATTTTCAGCCTGAAGCTTAGAGGACTAAGCACAATGAATACACGCTGATTACTTATCTACATTTTGTATCGTTTTGTAAGTAAAGTCTCTATTGGCATATTGTAATGCAGGTTGTTCACCAAATCACAGAAATGAGTCAAAGGTGATTATTCTCACAAACTCCAAAGGATAAAATATACACATGAAGCAGAACTTAGCTTCTCAAGCCTCTCAAGTTGTACCTGCAATCAGCATACCACCAAGAAAACCAACGTAGAGCAGCAGGAACAGGTGTATTTAGCAGCAACATAGATTAATTGTTAAATAGAAAATTTTCATGAATGTTTTCCCAACTTAGCTGTCATCACTATCAATTACAGCAGCTGTTTACATAGAAAAGCGATAGCAGGAAAATATTTTTAGCTGCCTTAGTGGATACATCAATCAGAGACAGCAGAGCTCACACTATATGGTGTGTCAAGACCTCCTCGTGTACCAGCTTGCCTAATGTCAACTGTTGCCACACGATTGTTTGAGAACTATTGCCGTAGAAAAAAATGCTCTTCTCTTGTCAAAATTTCTTGATACCTTTTCTCTTTTAGCACTGATTTTCAATTACATCTCCTGCTCGTATTTCAGTAACATTGTTTTAGTTGAACCGCAACCAGTCACAGCATCAGTGTGATATGACTGCTAATTTCAGACCTGTTACAGTTCATTAGTTCTTCCCTATTCTAAATTGCCTTCATTTATGAAAAAGAATATTTCATATAATTTTATTTATCTTAAATGTTCTTATCTCCCCGAAAATATCATGGCAGTGTTGCCTGTTGTTGCAGAGGTGGCCTCTCTTTACTAAACTTCGGGTTGACAAGAGTTGTTCCTGATTTGTGAGGGTTGAGTATGCAAAAAAATTGTGATCCTCTGTTATGTGATATTATGTCCCAGGCAACAGTAATGAAGGCAGTTAAGAGATAAAAGAGGAATCTAGAATAAACTTACACTGATACTTGACATTTTTACATGATTTTTTTGTCACTTGGTTTGTTCTTTTATGATACTTCACTGTAATTGTCTAATTATTCCTGTACAGAGGTCCTCCTATCTTCTTTTCAATTGCCTCCACTAAAACTCAATTTCCATTTTGTGATCAATTTCTATTTTGACTTAATGTCTCTTTCAACGTTTAAAAATCACCTACAGTTCAGGAGGTATTTATAAAGCTCCATGTACAACAGTAAGGATTTTTCCCTGAGAAAGACCATCACTGACAGGAGATAAACTGAACTTATTTTTAAAGTCACACAGAACTGAGATCTTGGTCTTTTAAATAAGAGAGTTCTTTGCAAGTAAAGGAATAGGGCACAAGATTATGCGGTAACACCTACTGCATTTTAACTTAGATTAAGACAAGACATAGCAGGAGGTATTCAATTAAAAATATGTTATCAGCTGTGAAATTTTATTTTTTCTTAAATAGTAAGAGAGAAATCTCTGAAATCAATAACAATTTTCCAGGTCTCAAATTATATGATCATATCTGCATAGAGCAAAGAACGAAGAAGGGATTATATGACCATGAGAAATAGATATTCAGGACTATACATTTTCATAGACAACAACAGTATTTGAATGTGCTGAAGTTGGAGAATGATGAATTCCAGAATTCTGGACTTCTGAGCGGTAGTATGTATAAAGACTTTGAGACGTACTAGAAACATAGTTGGTTAAAAGTGAATTGATGCACAGGACGTGAAGCCAGAGAAAAGTATTAAGTAAAGCTTAATATTGCAAGATCAGATGACAGTATATCTTGTTAGATCAACATTTTGTGCCTGAATGTTGCTTGATGCATTTTTGCACTTGAGGATTAGTATCTAAGTAAAATGGGAGTGCTTTCCATTTGTGTCAAAAAATGGCACATAACAGCAACCTTATGCAAGATTTCTTCCCAGGAAGACATTCCTAATTATGGGATACTTCCTCTCACAATATCCATCTGGGCAAAACATAAACTTGGGGAGTAGATTTTGTAAACTCTCATTGTGTTAGTAATTAGTTAAATAGTTGATTAAGTAAATTAGTTGATATTACAGTGAATATTTGAGTTAGAATTTCATTGTTTGAAATTTAATTCTACTTTGCAAATCTCTTGAAATCACTAGTTTGCAAGTCATTTGAAAGAGAAACATTTACAAAAAACACCAAGTGTAAATGAGGAGTATTTTTTTAACTGGCCAACTACTAAGGAAAGTAAGAATGTTATCAGCAGGTAAAACCAGCAAATAAATATATTAGTGTAATAAAAACTATTTTTCATGTTAAAACTTTTGGTAGTAGGATTTAAAAACCATTGATATAAAATATTTTCAAGTTTTATGTTTCCCTTCAAATCTAAATCAATAATATTTTTTCTCTATTGTTATTGTTTTGCCCTAGTAAGGTTCTATGATAGCCTCAAGAGACTCAAAAAAGAATGTGCTCTCCTGCAGGTGATACAACTTGTTAGTCTCTTTTCTTCATAGAAGTTTTTTTCCTGCACAAAGTAAACCCCAAAGCTATTTCTAACCTCATTTAATCCTTTCAATACCTTGATAACCTGCCCTGCAGTATTTTATCTTTATCACAGTCATGAAAGAAAGTGCTTTGGTCTGCAACTTTTCATGGGAACAAAATTGCACCTCAGACTTGTGGTATAAGACATGACACTGTAATGTGTGAACCATGAATTATTGAAAAAGTAAAGGAATCCTGAAACAGAATCACTTTTCCAAAGGTAAAACTTCAGTCCAGGTTTGCAGGCTGGATACCCTAAACATCAAAGCCAGCCAAAACATGACCTACAGGGAGATGAGTCAGGATATCTCAGGTCACTTCCTGACAATCAAGATTTGTATTGAGTCCAAGTGTAACATGAATTTTTCACTGAGATAACAAAACATAATTGCACATCCATGCTCAACGCCTTTAAATAACTCTTCCTCTCTTACCCCCATCCAGCTATGGTCCAAGCTAATGATACAATAAGTGGAAAAAAGCTCCATCAAAAAATACTCCCCCTCTAAAAAAAGTACACAAAACTCCACATCCCTTCCTACCCTCACACCCACTGTGCGAAAGATCTCCTAGAGTTTTGACCCTACAGTTTTGAAATATTAAGATTAGTAGGTAAACTTAGAGTATTTAATAGACATATAATATATAGCCAAATCTAGAGGATTGAAGGATGCAGGTGGTCTATCCCCTCCTGAGCTGACTGAGAGGATCTGCTCCAGTCCCATTTCCAGGTCTCACCAGGAATGAAGCTGAACACTAATCTCTCATGGGCACACAAAAGGTCTGTGCAAATACAGCTGCTTACAAACAGATCAATAGACAGGAGAAAAGTATTGACACAGACACCCACTTAAAAAGAGACTGCATGAATAATCACTCAATCCTTTCTCAGAGCTCTTGGGGAAAAAACCCTTCCCAGATCCCATCAGTGTTTGACCCCCAGGTTCTCCATCTCTCTGGGGTCCTACTATCAGATCTAGTTTCCAGTTAGCCAGTTCCAAGACCCTTGGTCTCCCTGCTAACCATCACTCAGACTTCTCCTGGTTGCCAGATAGACTGCCTTGAATTTTGCTACTGAGTCACACATGCAGAATAGAGAGCACATTCAGACAGAGAATGGTTAAAAAGGGAGGTTAACCATGAAATGAGGGGTGATGATCAGTTGCAGGCTTGGTGAGACAAGCACAGTGACCAAGAGCCTGCTTACACATTCCCGGCCTCTTTTATGCCCCTTTCCCCTCATTGCTCTGCATTTGTTCCATCCCAGTTCACCCCTACCTCTTCACTTTGAAGCTTTCTTTTCTCTACTTAAACATCCAATAATAATTTCTGTGCAGTCTTCAAATCCTTCAAAGCCCTCTCCACCCCTCTCCAAGTTTCCCCTAGTATGTCCTGCCCACCTTTATGCAGTCATCCCCTTAGTTTGTGCAGCATTCCTCTGTGGAAGCACCACAGCAGGTTTTCCAACAGGGATAAAGGCTTAGCTGTTTGGGATAAAGACAGAGATCTATCAATCTTGCTAGTTTTAGTACTTGATTCAGAGAGGCTGAGATTCCCAACTCATTACTGCTTCTCTGATCACTGCTTTCTCCTTGTGTCTATTTTGAACAGCCGTTAGTAAGGTATCCTTTGTGTTGTCAGTATTTCTCCAGAACACAGAACAGAGTGTAGGCAGCCTAATTTCATGGTTTTCTTTCTTTTTAAAGTCCCTTGCATTTTATATAGTGAGGTTTAAAACAAAACTCCCTCAGATTGCATGATTGATTCATATCTATATGCCACTGAAAGGTTACAAACAGTAGTGAATTAGTGACAGAAAGAGGTATATAATTCAATATATTATGTAAACGAAAGTATGAGGGACTTGAAAGACTTCAAAAATCTATTTAAGTAGAAACAACCTGACAAAACTATTGGTAATATTTAGAAAAATAGTGGTTATTTAATAAATTCAAAATCAGCAACACTTTCTTGAGATGGTTGTAATGTCAAATTTGCTATAGTAACTAACAGAAAATTTGATACAAATACTATATCACAGATAGCACAGTGTGCAAACAATCAGTATGAAGGGATTTGCCTCCTCTTTAAAATTTTAAGCATCTCCGGAGCTAGAGATTATGAACTAACTACAGATTTATTATCATAGAAACGTATTTGTAACTAATACAAGGAAGCAAGCTGAAAAAAAAAAAAAAAGTTAAGTGCTAATTCATGTGGAAGATATTAAGGGGTTTTATACATTTGATCTAAACCCCAAAGTTTGGAACGAGAAAGAGAAAGAAAATGGTACTAAAATGAAATCAAATATGGGGTTTTAAGCCTTTTTTCTATAGATTTTTTTTTACTTCTACCTTGAGATGGACTTTTTTATATATTCTTTCACCCAACCATAAGGATAACTGCTCCTAATGCTTTTTAAGAATGAGCAATCAGTGCCCTTTCAAAAAAAAGCCACAAAAACCAAAACCAAAAGAAAAAAAAAGGAAACAGCTTACAAATGTCATATAAATTCTAGTTTCTCCTTTCCCCCCCCAACACTAGAATCTTGAATTTTTATTATTTTTTTCTGAAAGAAGAAAAGCATCTTCTTTTTAAAACTTACTGCAACGGTGGCTGTTTAGATTTTTTCAAGTGTAACAGTAATTTTATCAGTTTTTAATAATGATTCTTTTTTATCAGGCTCATAGCCTGAAGTGCTTTGTGAATTACCAAGGTGAACCTTGGAAATGCCAAGGGAGTGTCTATACTTGACTTGAACTACTACTGAGACTGGCTTCCAGCTCTAAAATGGCAGAAAATTTGGGGGTTTAGGTAATATCTTAAAAATTGAAACTGTCTGTATTACCCATATGAAGTAACATGGTAAGATAGGACTAGATCATAAAATACATACCAATTCAAAACATACATACATGTGCATACTGTACTTTAATCCCGGTGTTCCTGCTGAACTTCTGTGGAATTCTAATCATGTGGCTACAGAAAAAAATGGATTTAGTTAAGTGGTTATAACAAGTTATTTATAAGCCTGTGCTTTTCAAAACAAGTATTTATGACATGTTTGGGCTTTGTTTACACTTCTACTTTGCAGAGGGTCGTTTTGACTTCTTTTATGCCAGAACACCCTTAATCCACAGGCAAAATGTTTCTGTGTGTCATTTAGCCTGTGCAAATGATTTTCTGGCCCTAATGAAAAGCAGTTTCACCGAAATGCGGGATGTTTTCCACCATTGAACTTAACGTGAATGCATTCCTGAGGCACACTTTCTGCCAAAGTTCTTTTGCCAGTACCCTGCATAGTTTTGGACTTCTATGGTCGAGTATGGTCATTCTTTGCTTCTTTTAGGCTATGCCTGATATAAGAGTGCTCCAAGCTTTGCTCCACGAAGTCAATTACTCATATTGCACGTGAGCTTGTTTTTGCAAGCATGCACGCCTTCTAGAGCATGAGGGAGGCATATTTGGTACTAATCTGTTGCTCCTGATCCATGTCCCCTTCCTGCTTTGCATCCTTCTCCATCTATCTATCTAGACTACCTCAAGAAATTGAAAGCTATACAGAAGAGGAATTTGTAAATCAGAACAAAACCAGAACAGACTACATTCATAATAAAACAGTATGTTCTCTTCTCTTACTGTCTTTCTTTCTGGATCTCTGTTGCTGAGACTAGCACAAAGATACCATCACTCAGTGAATGCCAGCTCATCCATGTAAGAATGAAAGGACAATATAATTTTAAATTATTTTGTCTATATCTGGAAGAAGAGACGAAAATAAAAGAAAGGACAGAAAATTTACAAAGAGCTGTGTTTTTGAAGGAGATGCAAATACTCCATATGAGCATGGTGAACTCTTCCAGTATGGTATTGCCTGCTACTATCTCCAACTTAAAATGTCTTAAGATTATTTTTATAAGACTTCCATCAAAAGATGTGGAAGTGAAAGAAAACACTCTTTAAAGTGTGTGCTTTCCTCCAGTAACTACTTCCTAAATGCATGAAACTTTAGAATTCTTATCCTCAAATTCCATCTCTAAAACTATATATGTGTTTATATCTTTTTCTTAAACTGGTTTAAAGGTTTTATTTTTAGCTGATGATGACTAACTACCTAAAAGAATCATAGGTTCTGCCATGCTGAAGAGATCTTTCATGTAGATGCCACACTGGTTTTGCGAACACTGCATGGACAGTGCTCTCAGATGCTGTGAAATCCTGACAGCATTTGTTGGCCCAAGGGCTCAGGATTATTTTCACCCATGAAGCACAGTTTGGTACCTCGACTTCATTGCTGTTGCCTACAGAAGTTACTTCAAAGAAGATAAAAGAGAAAGGTTTGCCCAAAACAAGCCTGCCTTCCCATCTGCACAACCATGGACGTATTTCAACTGAATTAAAAGAGATCAGGTACACCTGTAGTAACATAACACCATTGTTCAGTCCCTCACAAGTCTTTTGCTTTGAAGTTGATCCCAGGTCACAGAGTGAGAGAGGAAGGAAGAGAAATCAGAGGAAATAGGGAAATTATCCAACATGATTAAAAACTTTGTAAAAGAGTGGTCAAAAACTCTTTTAGGGATACTTGATCAGTGTTGAGTCCTTCTTTTAAAATGCAAAGTATTTAAAAAATAGTACAACATAACAGTAACAGAATGTGATGTGTGCAAATGACATGACTGTAGGTATGCAAAGTGTACACCAAAATAAAATATTAAATGTGGCCTTTGGGAGAATACCTTAATCAAACAAAAATTTGAAGAAAAACTTTAAGAAGTCCCTTAAAATACATATATCACCATACATTTTCTCAGGTCAAAATTGTGTTCAACACTCTCAATAGCCTTCAAATCAATTATTAGTAGGGGTTATGGATTTTTCATGTGGAGTGTTACACACATGCTTTTAAAAATCAGATCTCAAGGTTAAGCCAATCAGGGAACAGTTTGCTCACATACAGTCCTCAAACTCTAATAAAATAAAATAAATTGCGGAAAATACTTTTAAGACAGTCGCTAATAACAAATACGAAGAAGAGAGACATTATATTTGCACTGGTTTTCATCTGCAGTGCATTTTTTCCGGTTTGCAGTTTGCTGGGGTTTGTTTCTTTCCTTTCTTTTAAATGATCCTCATTTAAAACTGATGCACATGTTCATTGACAACAAGAAAAGCATAGAAGCAATCCTTTTGTCCTGAAGTATTAAATCAATCCTATGATCTTATAGAATCTTTTCACTATCTGCACTTCTATCACTATGCCTCAATTCTCAGGAGATATTTGTGAAATATACCTGACTGATCTTTTTCCCTAAGTTTTATTGCAAGAAATCTGGTGTACTGCTAACAACGCTAACAAAAATTCTGTTACCAGACTTCTCCGCTTGCATTAGCACTTTGCAAGTCTTCTAGCACTGATCAAGAAAGAAGAATTAATTTAGTTCAAATCATGATTATAACATGATTTGTGATACATTAACGTATCCATGATCTGAATGCCATGAATTTTACCAAATACAGTTGTGAGGATAACATTTCTGGCCTTCAAGCTTTCCCCATTTGTTTCCTTTTCTAAAAGTAAATAGACAATTCTACTAAATGCTTTGCTGAACTCATAAATGAAGCTTTATGGTCCACATAACCATTTAGAGAAGTGAATAATTTTATTTAAAAGAGAGGAACCCCAACAAAAACTATTATGTTGATTTCAGTGTGGTTTTATGTCTTATATCTAACTACAGCATCAAACTCAGCTGAAACAGTCAGAGAGCATAACAAGAGCTTGCTACTGATTATTCCTCTCACAGCAATATCTAGCATATGAAATCAATGGCCAGGACTCCACAATGCTAATCTAACTATACCAATGGCAACAGTGGTATTTCTTCCATTTTAAGACAGCTTTGCTGAAGACAACAGGGTTACCTCCATATAGAAAAACATCACTGTCACATAAGATATTGTGTAGTTTCATTAACTGTCAAGAGACTTATGCCCCTACTTATGCTCATTCTGTCTCTTTTTGTTATGAGTAATCATTTGACAGACAGATTACATAAATATGAGACAGCATTGACAACTGACTTTCCTGGTGTGACAGGCTGCATGTTACGCATACATAATTACTATGGACTTGTCAAAAGGGAGAAACAACTGTGGACTGTAGATAATGCACTCCTAATGATGCATCTCATCTGAACGAATGGACAGGTTAGGTAGGCTACATGTGCTTGCCAAATATCTATCCATTCAGACAATTAATACAAGATGTTCAGGAAACAGATGGCCAGGCATCTAAAAGTCAAATCAGAATATCTTTTATGGTCTGTGGGGAACAGTTACTGGTAGCAGATTGAAGGTGATTAGCATGTTGTTGACAGTCTATTCAATCTTCTCTATCATTTATTTAAAAGACGTAATCATTCTCTGCAAGAGACCTGACTTACCTCTCCATCCTACTAGGATATCTGTGCCTGAAAGAAGACCTACAAGTGTTTTCTGTCACACTAAGTTTAGACTTCTTTGATACACAAGAAGCTACAGTAATGGTGTTTTCAGTCTCAAAAAAGTAGTATTGTGTAATCCAAGTCCTTCTCATCATGCTGACAGGAGCTTGGATTGTTTTATCCTGCTATTCAATTTAACTTTAATGTTTAACATGGAGAACACTATCATATTCCCTTTTATTACAAGCTAGGTAAGCAAACTCAGTGGGAAGTTATCCCAGTTATGGGTTTAGTCACCTTTTTTATCTCTCAGATTTTTTCTGTTCCTTTTCTCAGGAAGTTTTCAGCTTGTTTTTTGGCAATAGAGTAAACCATACTGGAGTGTAGTGCAGGTGTAGTACTATCTGAATGCTTTATGAGAACTTTGTGTACCTCACAAAAAACCCACCATTTTCTTCATTGAGAATTTTTTACTTTGTCATAATAATGGTCAAGATTTTTTTTGCTTATAATGAAGTAGACTAGAATTAGAATTAGAATTAAGCCTAGTCCGGAAACAGTTCTTACCAAGAACACTTTAGAATTTAGAGAACAGGCAGAAGTTCTTTCTAGGTGAAGATTCATCTGTGTATTTTCCATGAGTGAGTAGCTTTGAGTAATATTAGACCACATAGAAAATCACCCAAGGATATAAATTGGATGAGTATTATCAATGAGAAAGTGTAAGTTTAGCTAAATCAGTACCTCCATTCTACACAAATAACTCAATCTTCCATTTTACTCATGCTGACAAATCACACTAATGTAATGCATTCCAGTCACGTAACAACCGAGGAAAGTTAAACTAATTTGCTCATATGAACTAATCTTGTACAAATCTTATTTTTATAGTACTAATTTTAATAACTTTGTCAGTTATTATAATAAAACAACTTTTTAATACTTATGTGGAATAAAGGCAAGTATGGAGTGGACTTGTTTCGCCTTTGATATAGTGCAAGACAGGATTCAATAGAAATTTTTTAAGGATTTTTTTTTCCGCTTGACTGTTGGTATCTTGAGCATATTGCACAAGAAAGCAATTATAAACTAGAATTACTAGTGCCAGGCCAATCTTATATTTCTGAAATGTTGAAATAGAAATTCAGAAAGCCTATAGCCATCTTGGAAAAAAATTATAGTTGGACAGGTTATAGAGAACTCTGTGGATCTGAACTTGATATGTCTAATAATTAGACAGAGAAGTCCTATAATGTAAATAAACCACACATTAATAGGCAGCAATTTTTACTTTCAACATATGCAAAATTGAAGATACAATCACAGCCCCAAATAATCTTTTGAAAAATGTGCAAGTCAGTAGGATATGTCATTCAAATTTGTGCTCTTGAACTCACTATTTTCCGAAACGTTCAAATAACTCTTTTTGACCACATCAAGCTCATGACATCTAGATTCTTTATTTCACATTTTTCTGATGTGAACATATTTTGACCCTTTTCCACTATCATTTCCCTCCTCCATTTCTCATCCCTAATCCCTCCATATTTGATGAGGTATGTGACATATATGCCCAGATAGATACCTACAGAAATTCCCTATGATTCTATAATCTGTCCATTAGATTTAGCAGTTTTTCTAATGAATTCTTATGGTCTAAAAGCAAAAGATTTAGATTGGTTAGCACTGTAATGGAATTTAAAAAAATAATAAAAAAAATTGAACGTAGCTTAAATCTACGTCTAAGAAGAGCATACAATCCAGAAGGCTTATTATTATAATTTAGTTTCTCATTTTATACAGTGTTGCCTCTTTGAGTCCAGAGTAATTTATAACCCATAATATCAAAAAACTAAATTACACATGGCTCACAAAAAAGTTTCAAGTTAAGTATTCTTATTGAGATCCATATGATGATTATAATGATTGACACTAAGCAAAGTCTGAAACCAGTGTGGGATACTGCAGACTTTTTCACAGATACAGCCATCTTTACTATGCAGATCCTCAAGTGGTCTCAAAGTTACTTATAAGTAAACCTTCACAAATCTTAGCCCTGCTTGCCAGAATATTCATTTTAATCTTCTTATTTTTTTGTTTATCAGTAAAACATACGGAACTCATTTGACATTAAATAGAGAAAATTTATAAAAGGTGAAGATGATGCAAGAAGACAAAAAAATGACCTTGAATGAATGTATTAAATTTTCTGCTCAATATATTTTAATAATGATCCCTAACCTTCCTTTTCCTTGTTTCCATAAGCAGGCCTGCATAAAAGAGTTTAGACCAAGAAAAAATTAACAACAATGATTAATCTATTTAACAAATGTAACAACTGTTCAATGAGCACAATGTTACATAATCCTTTCTAAAATAATAATACTCTGTTTTAAAATCAGGCACTGCAACTTCCTTAGCCACCTTGCATCACTATGGTTCTTTACTTGGTATTATATCAAATGTTTTACTGAAATTAGAATAAAATTATTGACTTTCCCTGTCTAGACAGTCAATCATTTGTCTTATCAAAGACATATACAAGGTTAGTCTGACACAATCTATTTTTGATGAACCAATGCATTATTTTCCAACAATTATTCATTTACAGGCATGACTTGACTACTTACTTTCAGTATTTATTCATAAGTCATGAATGCTACAGAGGATAGCCTAATCAGCTTGCAGCTGCATGTTTTTCTTTCCTATAAGCTAGATATTGTATTTTCCTGTCATATGGCGCCACTCAAAATTGGCAGATTCACTACAAATCCTTGCTAATAACTGCCAATTTCACAGGTCAGCTGTTTTAAACTTCTGTGAATAAAGAACATGTAGTCCATACAATATTCAAGGAGACCCTTTTCTATCACCTTTAAAACTTTTTTTTGATCAAACTGTTTCTTTTATCCACCCCTTTCTCATTGTCCACTCCATCAGTAATATTCTGTGAGAGCCATTCTATCCTCTATTTTCATTTATTTCTTTGCTGACTATTTCATCAGCATGAGCCAAAACTTTTAAACAATCTTACCTAATCTGTTGACTGGAAAAATCCTTTCCACAGTGTTTAGTTACCTCATGCACATAGATTCTACCGCTGAAAGAAGGAGGAATAAGAAGGAAAATGTAATAAACTAACATATACCTCCAATGTGTCAGAAAAAAAGAATCTGAGAAAGGGGTTTTTTCACCCAATAAAATTAATCTCTCTCTCA
>NW_016690193.1:6952055-6976427 GCF_001604755.1 Lepidothrix coronata
AGGTGGGAAGTTATTTTATACTCAGTTCAATGCTTACTGTCATAGAAGCAGAACAGAATTTTACCTTGGGTTTTTTGAAATTTTTTAAGTTCTCCTTTCAACAGAGATCGCTTATGTTTGTTCCACATTTATGAAAGCAAAACCAAAACCTGTAAAATTATAAACACTAAGGTTAAGATAAAAGAAAAGTCTAGCTTGCATTAGTTAAGAAAATATGTGAGTTTGCTGCTTACTTTGTTTATTGTCTCATATATCATTCCTGCAATTATTAAAAATAATCTTAAATATTAAACCATTCGTATAATTTTAAATAATTGTTTATTTAAAAAAATCTTAATAATTCATTTCACAGGCCACAATCCAAGTTGTGTGAAACATTGAGTGAAACTCATGTCATTAACTACTCCACTCAAGAATTTTTCCTCTTAAGATGTGAAATGCTTAAGAGAACACTAAAAGCAACTCAATAAGTACATTTCAATAAAATCAATCTGTTAATTGTCTGAGTTCCTTTGAAAATATGGTCTTTGGGTTTTGATGGGTTATTCACAGAGGCTAATTTTAAGCTGGTTTCCTGAGGCTCCTTTTACTAGTGGCAAAACGAGAGACATTATTTCAGAGGACAAATTGGAGCATACAAATCACCCTCTGGTAAGGGCTTTCCACTTCTCTAAGTATAGGGGAAACCTAGGGAGACAAATCTCTTGGGCAGATATGGATACCACTAAAATCACAGGAGTTTGAAATTTGAACATTTTTTGAATTAAGTAATTTTCTTTCCATATAGTTTAAGCAAGATAACATACTATAGTAGAAAGAATGAATATCACTAAATCATATTAATGTAGAACAAAAGATGTTAAGAACTATCACTTCAAATTTAATATCTCTTTTTAAATTAGGTCTATCATCTTCTGAAGGAAAGTAAGAAGATATTTTAATAATTCAAGAACTCAGTTATTCAGGGAGGCTTGATCTATTTAACTGCTAACGCATCGATGACAAGGATGTCTGTATTTCTCTTTTTTCATCTTCTTTTTTGCCCTGCCTTGACAAGTCTATATATGACTTTGTTCAAAATGATACTATGAATTTGAAAACTACTGATCACAAATTCTTTTTTACTGCCAGGAGATGGGTTTGTTTGGTATGACAATTAACTCAAAAATTTAGCAACCCATTTTAGCTGCTTAACATTTCTAACTGTTACTGCACATACAGCCTGTGAGTACTGTTACAAACCAGGGGTGAGCAGGGGAGGGGGAATTAAAAAAAATACGGTTGCAAATACTTATCTGAAATATGCAGGAGCTCAACTCAGTGAATCTATCACCCTGATACTAAATTAATGGCCAAACTTCTAAAAAAAAAAGGTGACCTAAAATTCTATATTTATGGCAGTCATAATTTATATATGTATTTATATAGTTTTGAGCTGTCCCAAGTCAGAACTTCCAAACATAAGAATACTTCTATGACATTACTACAACTGATTAGTTCAGAAAACAAGGACATTAACTATTCAGATTTTTTCATCAAATTCAGTATTATTCTCGTAAATTCCTTTTAATTTTTTGGAAAATCTGAGAAAACTAATTACTAGGAATGACAAGTTCTCTTCACAATGTAGAAACAAAGATTTGTCTCAAGCAGATGTCTCCAACAGAGATATTTAATGTGACAAATGTCATTATGATAACAAAAAATTTAGAGTCTTAATTTGAATTAATAACTACTGTGACCTGTAAGAAAAATATCGGATATTCATGTTCAGTTTTGGTTTTATGCTGTTATCAGATGTCAGCATGTTACAGTGAAAATAATTTTCACTGGATTGAGGTATTTGGTCAAATTACTTTTCATTAAGCATAAATCTGTTAATAACTTACCTTTAAGAACAGCAATAAGTTTTAGACAGCTTAGAAAATCTCCACTCTGTTAATTAACAATACTGAAACTCTTAGCTAGACCTTTCCACAGTAAAGCAGATCCACCTTTAACAGTCAACGGCACCAACTGTGATGCAAAGTAATTTTGGTAGTGTGTTCCATACTTTCACGCTGTGTCAATATATGACATTACTTCATGTAAAAGCAAAACATTACACTAAATATATCAAGGCTTGTAGGGTAAAGCAAGATTAATAATTCCATAGTATTTCAAGTGAGAACAATAAAAACCTATTTAAGTCTTAGCTAATGTGGTCCCCTCTTACAGTGAGTCTGTATATCTAAAATAGAACATATATTGAAAGAGATAATTTATTATCTCTTATTCAGTTATTGAGAATTTTAATTTAGTGGCATAGGATAATTTTCTGAGGCAATGACTCTCTTTTCCAATTCTAGTTTTTGAATAATTCCATAAAAAGATTTTACTACCTGTGCATCAGGATTAATAATTGACAGTAACAAATTCCTTTTCAATGCATACATATTATGTAATTTACCTAAAAATTAACAAGGATATATCCTCCAACTGAAGAAATATAGCTTTGCTCCAGGGTACCCTATGCTTAGAGATACGTAAAATATTATCCTTTTTTCCAAAAGGCCATCTTAACATTCCAGGCATGCCTCCTAACATCTATTTTGCAATGACTGAAAGCAAAGGGCTGCTAATCCAGTGATTCTTCTTCTGAAGATTCTTTCTAAAGAAAACACTCTCCCCAAAAAACAAAAACAAAACAAAAAAACCCTGACCTTATATTTTTATTTTCTAAAATTGAATGACAGGTTTAAAAAAGAAGAAGAGCTGCATAGCTCTGACCTGTGACAGAGTTACATGAAATACTTGGTACATTCATATACTGTAGAAATATTTCTATTTTTTTAGATAGTAACCCACTTTGCCTTGTCTTGTGCAAACTATCTCAGAAGTTTATTGGCCTTTTTCAGTACAGAAAATCCCAAAAGAGTATATTTGGTTCAGGAATTAATTGTGGTGTTTTATTGTTGTAGTTGTTGAAAATTCTTTATCTATATTACTTTTTCATCAGTATAATTAGACTATTTCTGTTTTATGTTACTTCTTTTTTTGCTCTACATCCTGCACTCGTCTCCCCCTCCCCCAGCTTCCCAATGCAACAGTTTCTGATCCAGGAAATTTTCGACGTTAGATAAATTCTGCAGCTAAATCCCTGAAGGCCTATTTCTAAAATTATTTATATTTATACATTCACTGTGCATTGAGATAACACTTTGAACCATTCAGTTAAAGGCTCCACATTGTGTATACTTAGATTAATTTTGTTTGGTTTAGAAAAGATTAGGTGTGCTATAGATTTCCATACAAATATCCAAAGCTTTTCTGCCTTTTCTTTTGCTATTGTCCTAGTTTCATTTGGGATAGAGTTAATTTCCTTCTAGTAGCTGATACTGTGCACACAGATGTTTTGGTTGTTGCTCAGTGGTGCTTACTCTACATCTTGGACCTTTTAGTGTCTCATGCTCTGCCAGTGAGGAGGTGCACAAGATGCTGTGAGGGGTCATGGAGGGCCAGGACAGCTGACTCAGACTGGACAAGGGATATTTCACACCATAGATCATCATGCTCAGTCTATAAACTGGTGGGACTTGGCCAGGAGTTGATGATCAGTGCTCATAGACTGAGCATCAGTCAGAGGGTGGTGAGCAACTGTGTTGTGCATCACTTGTCATTTTTGGGTTTATTTCTCTCTCTCTTTTTTTTGTCTCCCATTTCATCATCATCATTATCATCATCATCAGCAGCAGCATCATCAGTACTACTATTATTATTATTACACTGTTCTTATCTCAACCCACAGGTCTGACATTTTTTTCTGGTTCTCCTCCCCATCCCAAAAGCTGGTGGGGGTGGTGAGCTGCCAGCTGTGGTTAAAACACAAGAATAATATAATTCATATATCCATAACCAAAAAAAGCTTTCCAAGATATGCATTTGATTTGCCTAATCAAAAAAAGTTAAAAAAGAAAACAACAACCAACCACCAAAAAATAACCTCCCCTCCCTGCCCAAAAAATTCCCCAAACTCAAACTTATGAGAGAAAAAACAGAAGAGTTACTCAAGAAGAAGTGAGACAAAACTGATTTAAAATACAACTTGGAACCTTTAAATCACTGAGAAGAATTCTGATATGTGACTATGAATCAGTATATAAAAGGGATATGCTAATCAAGGGCCAACTAGTTGACTTGAAATCCTCAAAGGACTACTAGCAATAATAGACCAAGTAAAAGAATTTCAAAAGAGAATGTTAAAACATATCTTTAAATATAAATTAAGACAATATCTTCATTGATTGTTAATGGCTTCAGAATTCTAGAAGAAATTTTCCCTGTGGTTATCATGACCTCACATACAAGTATATGATTGATATATATATATACACATATATATATACATGCACACATAAGTAAAGAGGGTTTAACAATCCAAATTAACAATAGGAGAATATGATTTGGCAACAGGTGTTACTAATGAGATACTTGTTAGTCTTAAATGCTAACTTAAGACTGTTTTCTTCATCCTCTGAAATTTCTCTCGAATTAAAGCACAAAAAAGAGGTGCTGTGGACTCGATGATCCTTGTGGGTCCCTTCCAACTCAGAATATTCTTTGATTCTGTGAAAAAATAATTCAAAAATTCCTATACATGACATATGCTGGCAGGGCATGACACCTTTTTTAATATATATGCAATGTATGTTAATACATGTTAGGAGAGCAGGCAGAGTTAATAGTAATGAAGGAACAAGGACAACATGGATGCGGAGGAACTGGTGATAACTGGAAGATTCTTACTGCCTCAGAGAATGTGCTATGCTGGTCTCTGTCCTACTACTTTACCACTTAATTCTGTAACCTGAGCACAGCTCCTATGTTGGCTCTGTCTTTTATGTCCCACATACCAAACCAGTACTGGGGCCTGTGTGAAGTCAAGACATTTACATCAAGTCCAAGCAGCCTCTGCCGCTGCTTTTCAGTGCAAGGGAAGGCCAGCCCTTGCCATGGCACTCAGCTGCCCTTGGGGACAAAAAGATTTGAATCACAAGGCATTTACAGGTACAGCTTTATCCCCATATGAAAGATACTCTCAAAGGTGTAATGTATTGCAGCACAGAATAGGAAATTATCCTCTAGAATGCTCTGCAGAGTTAATTCTTTCCTGTGCAGGTATACCTATTTCCTCTGCCTCAAAGGAAACACTGTCAAAATAAGAGCCTTTATAGGCAACATCTGCACAGGGGTCAAGAACTGACAATTCTCAGGCCCTAGCTGCCCCTAGAGCTAATTTTTTTATAAGACAGATTTCAATAAAACAGATGGTCAAACAAACACACCTAAGACTAAAGAACAACAATTGGGAAAGTTTAGACTTGAAGACATTTTTGTCAGTAAGATATAATTTTTTGCACATATATTGGTATCATCGAAAGGATACAACAAGTAATTTTTAAAAATATTTAATGAAATAAGCAAATATTTCAATATGCAGGTTTCCCTGATTTGATAGCATTGGTTTCAAAAAAAGACTAAACCCCAAAGGGAAAGTCCTGCCAAAGGAGTTCACTCCTTTCAAAACCCAAAAGAAATAAATGCAATATTATGCAAACTTCTTGAAATAAAGAGCAATGCCATGATGTATCCTTTAACATTAACTTTTAATGATGTTATGTAAAATATGCTTACTTAAGGTTAAATATCTTGACTATATCATAATAGGGAATTCTGAAATGGGCTAATGCCTCACTTGAGACAAAGGGATGTCAATGTCAGAAGCAAAATTAAAATTTCACAGGTTTACAGATGCTAGTCCTACACTATTAGCTCACACTTATATCTAAGATGTCAAGAGCAAAATGACAACCTACTGCCATTTATTGATATAAAAGCCTTCCAAAGTAGTGCAGGTAGTTTGTAATATCATCTATGTATCAAAGTGACCTAAATCACAGTATAACACTCAGTTCTACAGAGAACCATTAATGTTGTCAAGAATCAAGTCTTAAACCTTTGGTACTGTTTGACAAAGAATAAAATATGGTGGAAGGAAATAAATCAAAGAACTATTTGCATCATGAAAAAGAAACCATAATATACCACTTGAAAACACTGTAGAGAGAATAAAATAAGACAGCAGAGCTAGTGAAACAACTACCAAAGTAACTGAAAAGAGGCTTTCCCCAAAATGATGCATATGAAGAACATTCACGCATCCTTAGCAGTATCTAGGTACTAAATAATAATAATGCTATAGACTTGGGGGCGGGGGGAAGCATGCCACAGTCTTCCTGTTTTCCAGAAGTGTTAAATATGCACCTTGGAAAGGTATCATGAGTATCTTTCTGCTTGTTGAGGAGATGCAGAAAATGAGCTCTTTAGATACCTGAAGGTATTCAGCAGTCTATACACTTAGTCCTGACACCAATATCAAGCTGTATCTTGCTGAACTTCAATTTAATATCTATGTCCAGATTCAGAAAAAAATTGATGAGCTTTAATTTCTACAGATTACATTTATATGCTGTAAATAAGTAATCCAACATGCTCTTGATTGATTAAAAGCTGAAAAATTGCAATGTAAAAGTGAGTTTCTTGTACTACATTTTCTTGCCAAGTGAACTGACTACTGTGCAAATAACAGAGCACCCATTGTGTTTAGGCTTCTATCTGTAGCGTATATTCCTTTAATATCTATACCATTTGTAGAAAACAGCATATACAGAGGGATTTATATGTATATGTATAAGCATGCATATATATGTGCATAAGCATGTTAATCTCTATATGTATTTTACACATCTGGTGTTCCCTAGTGATTTATCAGTTTCATAAGCTTTTTCTTATGGTTCTAAGAAACATCAGAAAAAAAGAGACCTGTCATTTCCTCTCAACTACCTTCTCCCCTCCTTGTATCCATAAGAGTTCCTTTAAAAATGGCAAAATACTTACATTTGAAGTATGGGAAGACTAGAAGAAGTAAAAATATAAGGTTAAAAAAGGGAAATACATAGTTTTTCTTAATTTACAAATCTATACATAAATGCAATAAATGAAAATTAAAACCTGTGTATTTTTGATACAGAACTCTAAGGCTAGAAGAGGTTGAAACAGAATCTCTATTAGTATATGAAATAATATTAATATGGGGGGGGAGGATGTATTCAGGTAAAATAAAAGAGAACATGTTCCACGTGGAAAATCTAAGATGATACAAAACAGTAATTTGAGTGAATTTGAGTGGTGGTGAGGTTGGAAATAAAGTGCAGATAGAAATATAGTTTATTAATAAGGCAAAGGACTGTTTTAGTATACTGATGATACAGCTGTTTTCTTTGGCAATAACCTCTTTCCCCTGTTTCTGTATTTATTGAAGGGGACTGGCTTACCATCAATTTAAAGTAAATAGAGCATTTGATCCTATACTGTCTTAAATGAATTCTTAAGAAATATTTTTCAAATCAGATAATGCATATAGGCTCACTTCCTAGAACTAAGGAAAAAAAAAAAAGTAAAATTAGCCATCAATGCACTTAACCCAATTAAATACCTGTCCTTTGTCTGTACCTTGTATTAAGCAGGATCTTGATTCACCTTTACATAAAATATCTTTGATAGATACAACAAGTTAAGTAAACTAAAATATAACAGAAGATGTGTTTTTTCAAAAGAACACAACTACGAAAAGAGTCCTTTTTTTTGTTATCTCAAGCATTATTTCATTGGCACATGCATTCTGTTTCCAGCTGTATTGAAATGAGACCAAGTCATATACTTCTCTTTTGTCTTTTTTTTCCTGGTACAAAGTTATAGCAGTCAGGACTCCAGAAATGCTTGTTTGTCTAACTGATTACTTAGAGGACCCATCTGTAATGAAAGAGATTTTATCCAGTAGTATACCACATCTTTTAATACACTATTAAGGGGGTGCTCATGCCTAAAATCAATTACTCATGAAATTCCTGATTCATAAGACATTCCTGCAAATTTTACTCAACTACATAAACTATCTGTATGTCACAGAACCAGAATATGCTGGAGTCTTACAGTCACCATGGAAAAGAGATCAGTGCCTGCCCCTCTTCTTCCACTCACAGGAAAGTTGTAGACTGCAATGAGGTCTCCCCTCAGTCTCCTCTTCTCCAGGCTAAACAGACCAAGTGACTTCAGCTGCTCCTTATACAGCTTTCCCTCAAGGCCCTTTCACCAGCTTTGTTGCCCTCTTTTGGAGATTCTCCAATAGGTTAATATCTTTCTTAGATTGTAGTGCTCAAAACTGCACACAATATTCAAAGTGAGGCCGCCCCAGTACAGAGCAGAGCGGGACAATCCCCTCCCTTGACCGGCTGGCGATGCTTTGCCTGATGCCCCCCAGGACACAGTTGGCCCTCCTGGCTGCCAGGGCACTGCTGACTCATATTCAACTTGCCATCGACCAGGACTTCAGCTCCCTTTCCATGGTACTGCTTTCCAGCATCTCATTCCCCTGTCTGTATGTACATCTGGGGTTACCCCACACCAGATGCAGAATCTGCCACTGTCCCTTGTTGAACTTCATATGATTGGGGAATGGCCAGTCCTCTAATTTGTCAAGGTCTCTCTTCAGGGCCTTCCTGCCTTTGAGGGAGTCAACAGCTCCTCTCAAGAAAGCTCCCTGTACTTTTTATGCATCTCTTTTTTGATATTATATAATAATAATAATATTTTTAAAAATACATGTTAGGTTCTGTTTGCCAGCTTCATGAAGGCATTTTAGCTCAAAAATTTACTCTCTCTGAATTTGGAACTGCTAAACAATATTAATGTCTAATAACTAAACATTAATATCTAATTAAAATATATAAAAATTAGAGAAAAATTAGAAATGTCTTCTTCTAATCTTCCATTACATCCCTCTCAAATGAAAGCTCTTTATTGCATGACGTCCTTTACATCTTTGTACAACCTTGAAGACATGATCATCATGTAAATCTGTTGTTACTTCACCACTTAGTTATTTAATTTCACTACTGATTGGCTTAGGGAGCTTTTTGAAAGAATGTTAAGAGCTCCCCATCTCCTCCTATATAGATAAAAATCTTACAAATAGCTCCATCTCAAAATGGCTCAAAAATAGTTAAGAAAGAAACCAAAGATGCTTTTGCCTTGTTCTCTAATGCTGGTACCCTAACAGAATACCTTTGGTATCAGAAGTTTAACACTGGAATGATCATATTTGACTTGAATTCTGTATGTCATCTGGGAAAAGCTTAAACTAATTTTATCTTCAGTCCATCAATAAATTTCCAGAAAAATAGGACTAAACTTTCATTGAGCCCAAAACTACAGACCAGTTTCTTTTGCTGCTGGGATGAGAACACAGGTCATACCCAGGAAGAATTTTGATGGTCTTTACTCAATAAATTAGTTGCTTCAAATCTCACAAAACAGAAGTGAAACAAACAAACAAAAAATCTCAAAGAATCAAACAACCAAACAACCCAAGGTATAAGATTCAAAAAATCGTAGGAGACCTTTTCCAGCTGAAACTCTTAGCTCAGAAAATTCAAAACTGCTCTTCTTAGCCCCTAGCCCACTCTGCTTCCTCAGTCCATGTTTCTAAATATTGTCATGGTGAGAGAGGAAATATGTTACAAAATCCCTCAGCACATGGGAAGCAGTCTCAGTAAGCATATTTTAATGTGAAAGAGGAGAAGAAGATGGTTCCCAACCTTTTAACATTTCCCAACTTACAATCTGACTTCTCTGTGCCAAAGAAAATGAAGTCTCACACACTTTTTCAGGAATTGGTCAAGACCACTGTGCTCTCTAGATTTATTGCTACTTGATGTATTTTCTGATATAAAAACTAGATTTCATGTCTGGGAAATTAACATTTGAACAGCAGATATTTCAATATTAGTTAATCAATTAACTTTGGTGGCAAGGAGTGTTCTGGCGAAGAATAGACAAAACCAATTATGCTGTCCAACCAGCAATACTGTGTCACTCAGAGGAATTTTGTTCTCTTACAAAAGCTTATATATTAGAAACATTATAGAATGTTGTTTCCTTTTTCTGTTTCATGAAAGAATTCTTGAGCAAAATAAACTGATGATATTAAAAAAAAAAAGGCAATTTGCAGCTGCTCCTCACGTTGCAGTTGCTGGTATACTCATATTACTCTTGTAAAAGAGTTTAAAAAAGTCAGCTTTCATAACTGAGGGGTGTTATCAAACTCTGTATTAGTTAAGAGTCACCAGTAGCTTGGGGTCAAATTTATGAATATTTAATACTAAATAGAAGTGTTAATTATGTTTGAGAAACACAGAATTGGACAAATATATTCTGCACAGCCGTTATAGAAACATAAAACATTATAATTGGGGAGATTTAAGTGCTTGAAGGGAGAAAAACAATAAAAAGGGCCAATTAATTTTATCAAATGAAGGAAAAATACAAACAAGAATGGTGACTGCTCAGGGGAAAGAAACCCATCCTTTTGCACAAACGACTTTCTTTGTGTCATGTGCTTAGGAGCCCGGGGCTGCTATTGGACAGGAGGAGCATCCACGTCTTCAATGGTAAGAGAAGGCTGGAAGCCACATACCATTGAACCACCTAGATACCCAGCCTTTGTAAATAATGATAAAAAGCCATTGAATCATTGCTAGCCTTTTTTATGCTGATGGGAAAATGCACAAAATGCCTATGGCAAAATGGCAAGCATTTATAAATACCAAAGGATTGACTTTTGACATAATTACAGATTTACTTCAGAGTAACTGGAGAAATGTCGTGCTGTACATAGCCTAATTTTGTAATTGTGACAAATGACTCATAAATTTCTGTTTTACATTAGGGAATGATTTCAGAAATGCTTTGACCATAAATTGATCATCTTTATTTATGTTAAAAAACAAAAATCATCTCAGTAAATCATACTTTATTATCACTTTTTTTATTTTGCCTATATAACAATTGTAGTAGAATTACTAATAGATTTTTTACGCTTTTATATAATAATAATAATAATATATTAATATTTGTAGGACAGAAAGCACACAAGCATGTGTACATAATACAAGAGAAACATCACAAATACCAAGATCAAGTACTCTTGTAAGATAATTTGGGAGTGACACCAGGGGATATTAATATTTTGAACTTTTCAGGTGGAAGTTTATTTATTTATGGTGTTAAAAATAGTAATACTATCTTCAGTCATGTAGGTTTGCAAACTAAATATTAGCTGAGGATGTTATTATATTTGAGTGCTTTAGTTTGCTTTACATGACTCCAGCTTTGAGTAGATTAGAGCATCTTGGGCACATGGAAAAGTTAAATAAATAAATAGATAAACTTGTAGGCAGACAATGTTATATTTTTCTAATTTGTTCCATCGTAGTTGCTGCCAGTCAGCTTCACCTTTGAATCAGTTGGCAAAGTCATTCATTGCTCATGCAGTCAGCACTCAATGTCTTGTACTGAATTGAAAAAAACAGGTATATGTCATGAAAAATTATAAAATTACGCTCAAAATCACAAAACCATTTGGAGCCATGGTCCATATAAAGAAGACCACTCAACAAACACTAATACCAGCAAGAGTAGTTAACTCTATATGTAATTGCAGTGATGATCAGAAAGAAACAGAGGAGTACCTAAATTCTTTGTTCAGGATTGACTGGAAATGCCAAGTTATTAAAACAGTAATTCCAGGGTAAATGCATTTTATTCAAAGGATTATCTTTTTTGTGCTTTTATTCTTCATCATGTGCAACAAGAGTACCAATGCCATCTCTTCCTGGGCTTAAATAAGATGAAGACATTAGTCTTTAATTTTTTGAAAAGGTAATCTACAGAGGTGAATAAGGTCTTTACGTAGAGATAATCTTAACCTGTTATGGTTATACAGGTGCAATCAATTATGAAGAGATGTCCCAAAGTGTGGGCAAAGCAGCTATGTAGTTTCTCTGATTTAAATGGTTTTGCTGAACTACATTGTTTTTATTTCTTCGCTGAGTTATGGCTGTAATTACTGCTGCTTTCTAAATTGTTTGAAAGCATGTCTCACAAGAGAACATGGTGGTTGGCTGTTGCTGTGACTAAATCATCACAAGTTCTTCTTTCAGTGAATTGACCATAACAATACTTCAGTAGAAACTAGATCTATAATAAATGTTCAAAGAGATGTAATTAGAGAGAATTCTTTATGAGTTATTTTAATGTGAATGTTTGGCTACATCCTGGTTTAGAAAGTGAAGAGATCACATGGAGATACACAGTCAGATACATCAAACTAAACCCCTGTCAGGATTAACACAGAAACCTTGAATTTTGCCCTTGCAGAAAAGGGCAAAACTCTCAAACACAGAGGGAAAGTAGAGCAGAGAGAGCTTGTGCAGACTTACTGCAGAGTAGTTTACTACACCTGAAGTGTTTAATGAACCACATTTCCTTAGTATAAATCCCCAGGGCTTGTTCCACAGGAACTGCATAGGAAGGAGTAACCAATGTACAGTAAATCCTCATGCAATCCTTGCAACATAATCACAGCTAATCCTTTAACTGTTCCTTTTTGAAAAATCCTTTAAAACTCACTATGTTTGAAAAAATTCTTAATAGGTAGAAATGGATATACTAGCCTATGACATACATGAAATGCCTGCTCTAGGAGTTTTCCGAGTACTACATGAGACAGAATGTAATTTTCTAAGATGTGCTATAGGAAGTTTACCATATCCATAAGGGTATTTTCCAAGAAATGATTGTATTTTAAGGATTATGCTTTCAGCAGCAAGTATGGCAAAAAAAAAGATCCCAATGGTTATAATTAGTGTAAGTGGGAACTGCTTGACTGGTTCTCAGCACACAGTATGATAGATGTTGGTCTATAACAACCTTTATAACTGTCCAGAAGAGATCTACTGTACGGAGGCAGCATCCACTGAAAAGATTTAACTCCTTCCATAGCTGCAGATGCTACAGAACAGCTGGGGCCAATATCATGGATAAGTTACACAGAATGTGCAAACTAGTATCAAAAAACTCCAAAGTCCCTACAAAGGCACCTATGGAAGTAAACCAGAAATTACTGACAGAGCAGGTAAAACTAGTAGAGGAAGAAATATTAGAGAAGGCTAAAGCCAACTAAAATGAAGAAAATCCCCAGGAAATAGTAAATTGAAACCATATGTGAAAGCACTGTGTGTACTTGTCATATCAGTGCATGGGCTAGAACGTACCATAGAGCACTAGATCTGGCACCATTGTAGGAGATACAGAGATACAGTTTTGGAGATTTATAAGTTGCAAATCATCTATTACATAAATTCACTGTTTATACCTCTTGGTATAAAACCAACCAGTTTTGTTTCTCTTTCTATCTACCATGTACATAGAAGACCAAGTTCAACTCTTTGGGCTTGGTGCAGTAACATGATTGTGCCTTGTGCCAGCATTATCAAAATATTTGCTTTAATTGACTCTTCTATTGCAGTTCAATTTGTCTTTTGTTTTCTTAGTGAATTAATGATAACTTGAGTTGGAAGAACAGCCATCTATTAAAATATTTCCTATTTATTGTGTGCGACAGACACTAACAGAAGTCTCCTGGGAAAAACTAGGAAGGATTGCTTGCTCAATTGTTGCATCATAACTAGCAAAATCTTAACAGAATACTAGTTTAACATAGCAGTACGAATGCCTCTAATGGGCAATGAGGGGACAAAGAGGAGAACACCAGAAAAGCTGTCAGTATATAAAGTAGGTATACAGCTGACAATAAAGCTATTCGCATTCACATAAGAAGTTCACTGCAGTGGTATTTCTCTATTAGAGATACTGACAAAGAGATATAAAACTAAATTTCACTGCTAATGTCCTCTTTTTCAGCCTGATGCTTTATTTTCTTCTTCAGTAAGCAAAACTGATGCTTTGTAAAGGAAAAGGCTTTTGGGAAGCAGAGGCATATATTTTTTTTAAATAGCAACAAATGAAGAAAAACTCCCAAATACAGCTGCCTTCCAACCCAAACCATGGTATGATTTTATGCTTGTTTGCTGGAATTATTAGAAGAAATACTATAAATGGAGGTGCTGATTTTCTTCAAAGAAAGGAAGTGTTTCTCATCAGGTGGTGGGAAAAAAGTGACAGAGTTATCCAGTCTATAAATTATCCTTAAAATAGCCAGAATATCTCTGTCATCATCAAGCCTCCCCAGTCATTTTTACTGGAGGAAAGGGCAGATTCTGAGGAAGAGCCAAAAAAAAAAAAGCTATTCTTATTTTGTGGATGAACAGTAAGAGTGATCAAAGTGTCTGGGTTTAATAAAAGAAAAAGTTCAATTGAGAAAAATTATAACCTTCTCCCTGCTCTAATAATTTAAAGCATTTGGGTATCCCTTAAATCTTTTTCTGGTTAGAAAAGGCTGAGTTTAGCATGGGCAATCAGGGTAGTATGGTCCATCTTTTAACATCAGTTGAATCAAAGCTGCTATTCAACAGAAACTAAACTTTAATTTCAAAAATGATAAAAAAGAACATCTCCTTTCAGTTAGACAAAATACAAAAAACCACTTCAGTTTGAAAAGATGAACTGTTCTAGAAGTGTCATCTAAGCTGAATTTCAAAAAACAGCTTGAGAAATTATACATGTGACTGAGCTTGATTTGGACCTTTTTCTGTTTATGTGTATTTGGCCTAAGTGATGACATGAGCTACTGTGTCTGTAACTTTTGGTATTTCTCATACACCTGGCATTATTCAAATGTCATCATAAAGAGATGCTAGAGAAGCAGTCAAGCTTCAAATGTGTGTCCGCTGTTTTTCCTTTATTTTGCGTATTGATCCAGGGGGATGATAGTTACTTAGCATTTTTACATCTGTACCTGTATTGTTTGCATAAGCTCTCAATGAGTGCAAAACACTAATCTTGCTACAAAGTGCTGGCTCTTTAATGATATTATCATGACATGTTGATAAGTTTTTATGAATAGATTTTTTTATATGTACAGTATAATAGCTGCAGAGCACAACTTTCCAGCTTGCAAAGATCAATACTCGTTAAAAGAAAAAAATTTTGCTTATCTTTGGGTGCCTTGCACTTCTCAGAAATTCTGTATCCACTACTGTTAACAGTTTACACCATAAGGTAAAAAAAAAACAACAAAAAAAAACCCTCTCAAAAATAGAAAACATGTAAAATATTTATCTGAAATAAGAGGAAACATCAAAGTTAAAACAGAGCAATGTAAGAGGCTGAAGTCAAAGTGAATAAAAAAAAAAAAAGTTAAAATTCTTTATAAAGCATAAGAGAAAACAATAATAAAAAACTTATTTGCCTTTTCCTGAAGACAAGTTAGTAATGACACATCTTCCAGCAAGGATCATTCTGAATTTTCACTTGCTCTTCTCAGCCATACTTATCTGTGTGCATGACACTCCTTGGCAAGTGTGTGGTTTGACTGTCCAAGAAAGATGTTATTTGCAGTATTTAATAGTGTAATTCTGACTGGTTGCATGTACAACTTCTATCATAAAAGTAACCTCTGAGAGGGTTTTCCCTGCAGAAAGATGCAAAAGAAACTGCGAGACAAGAAAACAGCCCAGAAGACTCAAGGCTAATCATATACAACAGTGGAGTTCACATTCTGCATATAGAAGTAAATAAATAAATAAATAAATAAATAAAAAATAATAATGCAAAATCTTCATTTAGTGATTTAAGGGTAAGACCTCCGTCTTTTCCTTGTTTTTTAAAATGCACTGGGCACTCAAAATGAAGTTGCTTATTTAAAATATCTACAAAATATATATATCTTATGTCTTATTCAGTTGCAAATAATATGACTGTATGAATTTCCACATTTAATTTGAAAACACAAATTTGTATAACATCTCTGTCATTATCATACACATATATGGGCTCAAGGCACAGACACCAGAACTTACTGTAAAAGAAAGAATTAAAAAAAAGAAGAAAGAATAATTGAATTTAAAGTATAAAATTTACTCTCAATGAGCATGATTAAAACTCATTTTCTGTAGCCTGCCTTTTCCTTTCTATTATACAAAATCCCATGTCATGCACTGTACAAAGTCTTGTTTAACCAAATAAAATGCCTTCTTTTGTAAGTAAAAATTATTTATTGAACTACAAACTGAGAAGAAATAAAAGCTGATGTTACTGCTCTCTTAAAGCACATAAGAGGCACTCAGGTTCTCCTGTGCTCTAAGTAATTTCCTCTCACTGACAAGATTCCTGTAGACCCATCTGCAAACCCTTTGGTTACAAGTGAACAGTGAGTTAATCCCTCATAGCTCACACTACAAATGGCAAGAGGAGACTCTGCTTTTCTTGCAGATTGGTATCAAACTTCTGCTCAGTAAGACTGTTTGCAAGATAAGGTGCTGAATGAATGCCAGTGTGTAAGAATCCAGCACTATGTAAACAGTGATTTTTACCATTCCGTATTCATTATGGTCAGCTACCTTCTTTATTTATGCTTCATTTAGCTCTTGGAGTATGCTAATAGGCCAAAGGATTTTATCACATCATGCCATGCAGTTGTGGATCTAGCAATATTTCCCTTTAGCTGGGAATTTAAAGTTAATTTAAGCTTAAATTTTAGTTAATACATTGCTTCAATCAACACTGAAAATCACCTTTATTAGCTTATTAGGAGCTCCAGTGACTTTTCCAACCTCTTTTTTTTTTTTTCCTATGAATGGTCTGCTTGAGACTGTTGCTGTGGCACTGCACAAAAATCACATGAACTGAAAGGTTTTTTCATGCACTGTTTTCCTCCCATTTTTACAGTTTTCTTTATCTATTCTGACAGGGAAAAAATATGCCAGAAAATTCTATAGGGAAAAGCTAGCAGTCAGATACAGTGCACCAAATGACCACTGATTACAACATAGATACCTATGTGTACCTATTTTTGACAGCAGAAATTTAAGGTTTTTAGAATAATTGAATTACTATATAGTTCTTATGTTTTTGACAGAATTACTACTATAAGTTTAATATTCAACAGAGACTTACACCCTAATTGATGTTATCTGAATTAAGTTAAATAATAAATGAATATGTCAGCATTAGAAAGGAAAAGTTGTCAACAGCACTGTAGAAAATGATATTGCTAACTATGCCTCTGAGACAGATCACTACAGGAAAGAAATCACATCAGGTCAAATTAGTCATCAATGTATGTTATACTGAAAATAGGCAGCGATTTGGAGGAAAGTTAAATAATTTTCTGAAAGCCCTATTTTTCACAGTAATTTTAGTCTCTATCACCTTGTACCCAAAATCATTGTACATACAAAGTAAGCCTTCCTTCTTTAATTTAATCAGTTATTAACATCAGAACAGTTCTTATGCTTGACGTAATGGCCTTGTCATGAAAAAAGCATAATGGCTTCTTACAACAGGGACTCAAATCCAGGCCTATTATCCTCTCAGCGTGCATATTCACCATTAAAGTAACACATTGTTTTAGGAAATCTCTATCCTATGTAGTTAAAGCAGAAACACATTTTACACATAAAAGTAGAAGCACACTGTGTAGATTTTAATATTATTTTTTTCTGAACCCAAGCACAAACAGACAGATATAGCAAAACTTTTTTATATTTTTTTTGCACATTTGTGTGTACAAGTGCCCTGTAAAAACATTACAGAATCTGCCAGTAAGAGGTCAGAAGCTCTACACTAGCATGTTTGCAGCCCACAGTGCCAGGTGCCAATGACCTACAGGCTTCTTGTCAGCTTCTCATCAACTGTGTGAACGTGATATTGGGTGTCTTATTACAATGCACATTTTAACAGCAGGATAGCAGCAAAGGCTTTAACAATGTGGGCACAGCTTGGAAGTGGAGGCCCCAACACTGTAAGCAGCTCACTAACGGTCACTTATGGGTCATTGAAGAAATCCAGCCTTGAGAACCGGGGCAGGACTGGAGTTGGTTAAAAAAGCAGCAGCTCAGCAAGGGAAATAATAGCTGAGAAACAGCACAAAATAACTGCCCTGACAAAGTAATATCCCTGAAAATGCTTAGCCGAGGGACATAATCCAAGAGCTGCAAATTGCCTAGAAACTCAGCTGTCTTTTAAAAGGCCAGATCTCATACATTAGGGGAGAAAAAGCAGATGCCTGATTTGGCTTCTGCTCTTCTTCTTATGAAAGAGCCCTGAAGACTGACCACGTTGATGGCTACAATTGGCAAGCACCATTGCCATCAAAGCTAATCAGCTCTGTGGTACTATACACTAATTTAGGTCCGTATTTCGAATGCTCCTGTCACAATCATCTCTAATTTCTTCTTTTTCGTGATCTTCTTGTTCTACCACTTCCTCTTCTTCTTCTTCTACTTCCTCTTCTTCCTCCTCCTCTTCTTTGGGGAAATGACAGGGAGTTGAGCTATCATCGAGAAACACATATCAGAGTTTGTTTTTTTTTTCTTTAATGAAGAGCTATCTTAACTACAGATCCAAAGAAACTTGAGAACATTTAAAAAATTGCCAGCACTGGGCATTGTTCTACTGTGATCAGCCTTACATTACACCTGGCACACATCGGTGACTTTATTCTGCTAAATCCTCCTGGAACTTCTCAAATTATTTATTTAGTTCTATCATAACTAATCAGGGATTTGCTCATTCCATATCTTTTCCAGATCATTAATGCAAACAGTACATTAAACCAGGGTAGTTCTCTTTCAGACATACTGCTGCTAACATTTCACACTTTTCAAAAATGAGGCATTATTCAGACTCTTTGTCTCTCAATCTCATCCAGCTTCTGACCTGTGACAGAACATTAGCTCTCCTCTTAAGACTGATAAATTTTTAAGGCTTCTTGTGAAAGACTTCTCAAAAGATTTTTTGAAGGTTTAGACAAACATGTCTACCAACTACTTCAATCACCGTTTCATTGAGATCCTTAAGGAATTATACTATATTAAATTAGAAGCATATATTTTCCCCTTATAGAAGCCAATCTCCTTGTAAAATTAAGTATTTCATAATTTTATTTTTAAATTGTTACTTCAACTAAATTATTTAGGGAAGATTCAGTGATTTCTAGAATCTCACTTGCTCCTCTCATAAAGGTAGGTAAAATATTTTCTGCTACAGAAGCTCATTGTAATGAATAGCTGCTGAGTTTGGGAGTTTTTGGTTTGGCAGGTAGTTTTTGTTTGCTTGTTTGTTCATTTGCTTGTTTTATAGGAACTCAACCTCTTTCACTATGTTCCAATCTATCCTGTTCGATTTGTAATTTGTTAACAGAAATTCTGCTTTTGATACTTTAATCTCAACTAGTGTCTGATCTTTAGCAACTGGGAAACTGGTATAATTTTTCTCAAAAATGAACAAGAATACTTAGAGAAGATGCATTTAATAGGCATTCATTACCAAGTAGTGCTATTCTCTCTCGTTATGTAAAAACATTTCAATTTGCTGGAAGAAAAAAAATTAAGGCATTTCCTCTTTATCTTCTCCTTTTCCCTGACAAGAAGTTGTCAATTTCCTTCTACAAGTTTATTATAAATGAAGACAAACAGAGTTGTGGGACTTCTCTTGGAAAATATTGGTAGTATACTTCCAAGGGTTGCATAGATTGTTAGATTAATAGTGGACAAATTGTATGTGTCATTAAATACCTGGATCATTGAGGGAGAAAATGTCAGTATTATGTATTTCAACTCTGTGAGCAGATTCATTTTCTTAAACTATCTTTAAAAATTACTTCTTTTTTTTTTGTAAGCACTAGTGAAATTAGTTGGAAAGAGGAAAAGCAAGTTTCATATTTCTATTGGAAGCAATTCATGAACCCAATTACTGGAGTGCCAGCTCATATCTACCTTTCAAAGTATTTCTTGTCACATGCTGAATATTTCATAACATCCAGACCCGCATATGCATATTTATTTCAAGATGGTTTAGGAATATTATGTCCTGCTAAAATTGTATTAATTCCAATAATAATCATGTTATATATCAGCAAGATAAAAATTATATCTTTCAGAGTAGGAAAAGAAGAAAGTTTTAAACATGAAAAAATTTTTGTTGAGGATTTACATTTATCCAATACTAACTTGCAAATTATTTAATAACGAATGAACAATTCTTCACTTCTGCTATCTTGAACATACTGGAACAGTGATCTCACCTATGAGCTTTATAGATTAATTTAATGGCTACTGTGGAAATGACAGAGCTGGAGGGCTCTTTTGGAAAAGTCATATCTGAAATATGTTAGAAAACTTTTTGCAACATTCAGGAGCCAGAGATCTAATGTCTGACTTTGTTAAAAAAAATCCACTGCCACGAAACAAGTAATTTTACGGTAAAATGTTACATAGTATGGCACTGATGGCAGCATATTTTAAAATACAAAAACATTTTTCTCTTTCTATTGACATTGTATTGTTAGAAGAGAAAGAGAGTTTTAAGGGCATTTAAAGTTAACATACTCAAACAACTTGTGCTTTCTAGCAGAGAAAACACATTATCATGATTTGCATTTCCAGGCATTTCACTTTATGAGTATTTTGTACAATTTTCATGCTTATTATTGAAAATTATTCTGCCTCCTGAAGCAGGATTTTTTTCTAAATTATTTTTTTGTATCCTGTGGAGTATTTCTATGATGTTATGATTTAAATTCTGGCAGACTGTAAATTTTTTGTAAATCAGAATTTAAAATAGTACAGGAAAAGTAGCATAGCTGAGGTGAAGGCAAATCGAATGGAAACACATATTTGTAGATGTGTAGAAAAGAATCTGTCAGCTCTTACAGAGTTATGAAAAATATCTTGCTACTTATGATTAAAGGGAAGTGGTAAAGAAGTTTAAAAGGGAAAAAATCTTTTATGTATATATGTATGTATATATATATACACGCAATTTCAGCTCTCATCTCTCTAAAACCTTTCAGTCATACTTGGAGTGGAGTACAGTCTCTGTTTCATTTGACATGTGTTCAAAAGTTTCTTCTTGAAGATGTCACATATTCAATTTTTAAAGCTTCTACTCAAGCTCCTTTGGTTTAGTTCAAGTTCCTTTCTTTAAGAAAAACCTGCAGTTATACCTCAAATACTTTTAAATACTACCTGTTTTTCAGAAATTATTTTTCTGATGTAACATCAGTTTACCATCTCTTCGCATTTAATTGAGTAGTAGTGAAGCACACAGACTTTTACATCTTTCTTAACTGCATAAATGATAGTTCATACTCAAACTACATTAGGCCATAAGGCCATGAAAAATTATACTGTGAATAAAATAAAAATCACTGAAATGTAACCAAAAGCTACACTTCCACTCAGATGAGGAAACACTGCACTGTTCTGTAGCTCATTTGGATGGTGCCAATAGGCAGGAAGGGGAACCAGTCTATCAGGAAGTCTCAACAGTTCTCAGGATACGAGGTGAGCTAAAAAGCCAAGTTCAAATCCTATTTCTGATATTTCCGATAATTAAAAACTTTGGATTTATTCCAACTCAAATTACAATGATAAACTGTAACAATGACTTGTATAAACAGCATTGTAAACAGCCTGAGAGATCTGCTTTACTGGAGAGTTGTCACTAAAAGAACAACTAAGTGCCTTGGCACATGTTCAGAAAAGCACTTACATGAATGCTTCAATCAAAACTCCTGAATCATCTCAATCAATACCTTTTTTTTCCTTTTTCACATTTCTATCACTTTGTGCAGGTTTACAACACTATGAAGGCTTCAATTAAAACTAGCCATTATTGTCTGTTTAAGCTCTGAAAAAAAACCCTTCCACTAGAAAAACTCTCTGTGATCTGATAAGCAAAAAAGTGAATTATAGTGTAAATATGGATATATGCATAAAGGAAAAATCATGTAGCCTAACAGGTTTTAAAATAAAATATTAATAAAACTAATTCCATTTTTGAATGCAGCTTGATTTGTACACATCTGTTCCTTGAAGGACAGTTTCCTCAACAGTGACTTAATTATTTTGTCTGGTTAGTAAAATTCACTGTTTGCATGATTGTCAAATTTTATTTGCATTTGATTTGTAACTACTTACATGTGTACTCATGCTTCAAGTCATTTCATTCAGCAGTTGTTCTTAGGAATGACAGCTACAAAGATAACTGTTATATGCTTCTGTTGAAATTAAATAGGATATTTTTAATAACTGCGTGAAATTCTGAAATGTAGCAGACCAGCAAACAGTTTTCCACATCTTGAGTGTGCAGAGATACAAGAACAGACAACCACAACAAAAGCAATAGCATTCTGTTTCCCCTCTGCGTTTGTTTACATTGAATACATAGCACTTCAGAGGAAAAGCAACAAAAAAAGGAAACTGACAGGAAGCAAATAGTAATTTGGATGTTATTCAAATGCACATTCTCCTTCAAGTTTTTTTCATTACTTGAAGAATTTTCTTTCTCCTTATTTTTGCAAACAATTACTTTAAGGTGTCAGTGAGTCAGCTACAGAACAAAAAGTTCATACTAGTTTTGTTATTCCATGCGTTTCATAAAAATAATTTACTTTCTAGATTTCCAATCACATCAAGTCTCTTCAGCAAATGAAAACTGATCCAAGCCACAAAAGTCAGACTTTTGGCAGCAAAGTTTCATGCATGGTCCTCAAGGAACTACTCCTTGGAGCCTGCTTGACTTCTCTGGGCTAGCAGAGAAAGGATCTGGTTGTGCTATCAAAAGAAGCAAGCAAAGACAAAGAACTTCCTTATATCTACTCTCATACACTCTACTCTCTACTGAGCTAGTTTTAAGAAATAAGCTATAAATGATAGATACAACCACCCAGCAAGTGCATAATAAGATGTCCTGGGCTTCTTTTGAAGAGCATGACAGGCTTTTAAAGGAAATGATTGTCAAAGAGGCAAGGAAGTATTCATTCCCTTTTAGTTGAGAGTAGCAGTTCACAGCACCTCATTATCTCTTACTGAGGCACCCATTCAACACCTTCTGGAAATGCAGGGCATGTTGGAGAAGAATTCCATTTAGGATAATGAAGATTTGAAGCAATTATATGAAATACCTTGGCAAAAAAATGTGTTTCTCTGTTTTTATGGGGAAAAATTATTTGTACTTTTCCTTTTAAAGACCTACTTTCAAAAGCGGCTACTTTGCTTGAAATGTTGAAATGTCTCTTTACAAGTATGACTAAGACATTTCAAAGCTATTGGTGTGAGAAAAATTGCTGGATGTCTGTCTACTTCCTACGCACACTGCCTCTTGAAGATATTAAATGAGAAACAAGGCAAAATAGACATGTGTATTGTCTCAGTTTGCCAGAGCAATAATCAGAGTTGCCTGATTTCCAGCCCTGAAGGTATAGCTTGTGAATTCATTACCTTTGTCCAATTTGCAGGACTATTTGCACCACAGGCTTTGGTTTTCTAATAATTCCTAAAATCACAAATGAGAAATTGAAATTCATACTTAGAAATACTTTGTGTTTGTTTTTTGCATTGGGTTAGACTCTTAGTTTTTCAAAATTCCAGTTGCAAGTGAATTCTGATAGCTAGTAACAAGTAATGTTCTTCAAGTTTTCCTATTGGAGCTGATACTGCTTAAAGTCTTCATTAAGGGCCTGGGCAGCCTAAAAAAAGGGTCGTGCATCATGTTTTCAGATGACATCAGACTGGGTGGACTGGTCTACACTGAAGGGATGGCATGCCATTCAGAGAGGTGCTGGATGGAGCAAAAAGTGGATTGAATATATGAAGATTCCTTATGAAGTTCAACAAAGGCAAATGCAACAAAGGCAAAGGTGTTATATTTGTGATGAGATAAACCCTTATAATAGTACAGGCTGGGGATCACGTGGTTAGAAAGTGGCTTTGTACAAAATAATCTGAAAGCTTGTTAAAGGCAACACACTGAGCGCAAGCCAGCAACACACCCTTTCAGCAGTGAAGACAGATCTCATATTGGATTGTATTAGCTATCAGCTGCAGGGAAGGGACCACTGGAACTAACTATCATGGAACAGCAAGAGCACCAACTGCACCAACATGGGTGCAGTTCCACAGGACCAAGTAGGAATGGTGGCAGTAACAAGCTCAGCCTAGTGACCATCAGACAAATGTGATATGACAGTTAAGACTGAGATTAAAGTGTAAGTCCAATACAAACATGAGGGCCAGCAGGAAATCAGACTAGACATAGGACTACATGCTCCATAGAAGAACTAGGGACACAACCTGAGCTTAAAGAATCTCCTGGACCAAAAGACAGAGAATAGGTGTGCAGACACTGTTCAAGACAATTAGTGCTTGTGGATGTACTCAGAGCCCTGACACCCTGAGACCTGAGTTCTGCATAGTAACTGAGTCTTTACAGATTTAATCAGGTTTTTTTCTAATGCATTTCTAATTATGT